>NW_025576234.1:0-60246 GCF_905147105.1 Pieris brassicae
GTGTTACGGGAATACTGTTAATAAATGCGTTTTTTCAAAAGATTAACTGTAATTGGCTTTGGATTAGTTAAACTGTTTATAAATCTCTTTCGTTTATCTATTTCTCTTGGTTTTACGGGAATACTGTTAATAAATGCGTTTTTTCAAAAGATTAACTGTAATTGGCTTTGGATTAGTTAAACTGTTTATAAATCTCTTTCGTTTATCTATTTCTCTTGGTTTTACGGGAATACTGTTAATAAATGCGTTTTTTCAAAAGATTAACTATTATTGGCTTTGGATTAGTGAAACTGTTTATAAATCTCTTTCGTTTATCTATTTCTCTTGGTTTTACGGGAATACTGTTAATAAATGCGTTTTTCAAAAGATTAACTGTAATTGGCTTTGGATTAGTGAAACTGTTTATAAAGCTCTTTCGTTTATCTATTTCTCTTGGTTTTACGGGAATACTGTTAATAAATGCGTTTTTTCAAAAGATTAACTGTTATTGGCTTTGGATTAGTTAAACTGTTTATAAATCTCTTTCGTTTATCTATTTCTCGTGGTTTTACGGAAATACTGTTAATAAATGCGTTTTTTCAAAAGATTAACTGTTATTGGCTTTGGATTAGTAAAACTGTTTATAGATCGGTTTCGTTTATCTTTTTTTACTTGGTTTTACGAAATTACTGTTAATAAATGCATTTTTCAAAGATTAACTGTTATTGGCTTTGGATTAGTGAAACTGTTTATAAATCTCTTTCGTTTATCTATTTCTCTTGGTGTTACGGGAATACTGTTAATAAATGCGTTTTTTTCAAAAGATTAACTGTAATTGGCTTTGGATTAGTTAAACTGTTTATAAATCTCTTTCGTTTATCTATTTCTCTTGGTTTTACGGGAATACTGTTAATAAATGCGTTTTTTCAAAAGATTAACTGTAATTGGCTTTGGATTAGTTAAACTGTTTATAAATCTCTTTCGTTTATCTATTTCTCTTGGTTTTACGGGAATACTGTTAATAAATGCGTTTTTTCAAAAGATTAACTATTATTGGCTTTGGATTAGTGAAACTGTTTATAAATCTCTTTCGTTTATCTATTTCTCTTGGTTTTACGGGAATACTGTTAATAAATGCGTTTTTTCAAAAGATTAACTGTAATTGGCTTTGGATTAGTGAAACTGTTTATAAAGCTCTTTCGTTTATCTATTTCTCTTGGTTTTACGGGAATACTGTTAATAAATGCGTTTTTTCAAAAGATTAACTGTAATTGGCTTTGGATTAGTGAAACTGTTTATAAATCTCTTTCGTTTATCTATTTCTCTTGGTTTTACGGAAATACTGTTAATAAATGCGTTTTTTCAAAAGATTAACTGTTATTGGCTTTGGATTAGTGAAACTATTTATAGATCGGTTTCGTTTATCTTTTTTTACTTGGTTTTACGAAATTACTGTTAATAAATGCGTTTTTCAAAATATTAACTGTTATTGGCTTTGGATTAGTGAAACTGTTTATAAATCTCTTTCGTTTATCTATTTCTCTTGGTTTTACGAAAATACTGTTAATAAATGCGTTTTTTCAAAAGATTAACTGTTATTGGCTTTGGATTAGTTAAACTGTTTATAAATCTCTTTCGTTTATCTATTTCTCGTGGTTTTACGGAAATACTGTTAATAAATGCGTTTTTTCAAAAGATTAACTGTTATTGGCTTTGGATTAGTAAAACTGTTTATAGATCGGTTTCGTTTATCTTTTTTTACTTGGTTTTACGAAATTACTGTTAATAAATGCGTTTTTCAAAAGATTAACTGTTATTGGCTTTGGATTAGTGAAACTGTTTATAAATCTCTTTCGTTTATCTATTTCTCTTGGTTTTACGAAAATACTGTTAATAAATGCGTTTTTTCAAAAGATTAACTGTTATTGGCTTTGGATTAGTAAAACTGTTTATAGATCGGTTTCGTTTATCTTTTTTTACTTGGTTTTACGAAATTACTGTTAATAAATGCGTTTTTCAAAAGATTAACTGTTATTGGCTTTGGATTAGTGAAACTGTTTATAAATCTCTTTCGTTTATCTATTTCTCTTGGTTTTACGGAAATACTGTTAATAAATGCGTTTTTTTCAAAAGATTAACTGTTATTGGCTTTGGATTAGTGAAACTATTTATAGATCGGTTTCGTTTATCTTTTTTTACTTGGTTTTACGAAATTACTGTTAATAAATGCGTTTTTCAAAAGATTAACTGTTATTGGCTTTGGATTAGTGAAACTGTTTATAAATCTCTTTCGTTTATCTATTTCTCTTGGTTTTACGAAAATACTGTTAATAAATGCGTTTTTTCAAAAGATTAACTGTTATTGGCTTTGGATTAGTTAAACTGTTTATAAATCTCTTTCGTTTATCTATTTCTCGTGGTTTTACGGAAATACTGTTAATAAATGCGTTTTTTCAAAAGATTAACTGTTATTGGCTTTGGATTAGTAAAACTGTTTATAGATCGGTTTCGTTTATCTTTTTTTACTTGGTTTTACGAAATTACTGTTAATAAATGCATTTTTCAAAAGATTAACTGTTATTGGCTTTGGATTAGTGAAACTGTTTATAAATCTCTTTCGTTTATCTATTTCTCTTGGTGTTACGGGAATACTGTTAATAAATGCGTTTTTTCAAAAGATTAACTGTGATTGGCTTTGGATTAGTGAAAATGTTTATAAATCTCTTTCGTTTATCTATTTCTCTTGGTTTTACGGGAATACTGTTAATAAATGCGTTTTTTCAAAAGATTAACTGTAATTGGCTTTGGATTAGTTAAACTGTTTATAAATCTCTTTCGTTTATCTATTTCTCTTGGTTTTACGGGAATACTGTTAATAAATGCGTTTTTTCAAAAGATTAACTGTAATTGGCTTTGGATTAGTTAAACTGTTTATAAATCTCTTTCGTTTATCTATTTCTCTTGGTTTTACGGGAATACTGTTAATAAATGCGTTTTTTCAAAAGATTAACTATTATTGGCTTTGGATTAGTGAAACTGTTTATAAATCTCTTTCGTTTATCTATTTCTCTTGGTTTTACGGGAATACTGTTAATAAATGCGTTTTTTCAAAAGATTAACTGTAATTGGCTTTGGATTAGTGAAACTGTTTATAAAGCTCTTTCGTTTATCTATTTCTCTTGGTTTTACGGGAATACTGTTAATAAATGCGTTTTTTCAAAAGATTAACTGTAATTGGCTTTGGATTAGTGAAACTGTTTATAAATCTCTTTCGTTTATCTATTTCTCTTGGTTTTACGGAAATACTGTTAATAAATGCGTTTTTTCAAAAGATTAACTGTTATTGGCTTTGGATTAGTGAAACTATTTATAGATCGGTTTCGTTTATCTTTTTTTACTTGGTTTTACGAAATTACTGTTAATAAATGCGTTTTTCAAAATATTAACTGTTATTGGCTTTGGATTAGTGAAACTGTTTATAAATCTCTTTCGTTTATCTATTTCTCTTGGTGTTACGGGAATACTGTTAATAAATGCGTTTTTTCAAAAGATTAACTGTTATTGGCTTTGGATTAGTGAAAATGTTTATAAATCTCTTTCGTTTATCTATTTCTCTTGGTGTTACGGGAATACTGTTAATAAATGCGTTTTTTCAAAAGATTAACTGTTATTGGCTTTGGATTAGTAAAACTGTTTATAGATCGGTTTCGTTTATCTTTTTTTACTTGGTTTTACGAAATTACTGTTAATAAATGCGTTTTTCAAAAGATTAACTGTTATTGGCTTTGGATTAGTGAAACTGTTTATAAATCTCTTTCGTTTATCTATTTCTCTTGGTTTTACGGAAATACTGTTAATAAATGCGTTTTTTCAAAAGATTAACTGTTATTGGCTTTGGATTAGTGAAACTATTTATAGATCGGTTTCGTTTATCTTTTTTTACTTGGTTTTACGAAATTACTGTTAATAAATGCGTTTTTCAAAAGATTAACTGTTATTGGCTTTGGATTAGTGAAACTGTTTATAAATCTCTTTCGTTTATCTATTTCTCTTGGTTTTACGAAAATACTGTTAATAAATGCGTTTTTTCAAAAGATTAACTGTTATTGGCTTTGGATTAGTTAAACTGTTTATAAATCTCTTTCGTTTATCTATTTCTCGTGGTTTTACGGAAATACTGTTAATAAATGCGTTTTTTCAAAAGATTAACTGTTATTGGCTTTGGATTAGTAAAACTGTTTATAGATCGGTTTCGTTTATCTTTTTTTACTTGGTTTTACGAAATTACTGTTAATAAATGCATTTTTCAAAAGATTAACTGTTATTGGCTTTGGATTAGTGAAACTGTTTATAAATCTCTTTCGTTTATCTATTTCTCTTGGTTTTACGAAAATACTGTTAATAAATGCGTTTTTTCAAAAGATTAACTGTTATTGGCTTTGGATTAGTTAAACTGTTTATAAATCTCTTTCGTTTATCTATTTCTCTTGGTTTTACGGAAATACTATTAATAAATGCGTTTTTTCAAAAGATTAACTGTTATTGGCTTTGGATTAGTAAAACTGTTTATAAATCTCTTTCGTTTATCTATTTCTCTTGGTTTTACGGGAATACTGTTAATAAATGCGTTTTTTCAAAAGATTAACTGTAATTGGCTTTGGATTAGTGAAACTGTTTATAAATCTCTTTCGTTTATCTATTTCTCTTGGTTTTACGGGAATACTGTTAATAAATGCGATTTTTCAAAAGATTAACTGTTATTGGCTTTGGATTAGTGAAACTGTTTATAGATCGGTTTCGTTTATCTTTTTTTACTTGGTTTTACGAAATTACTGTTAATAAATGCGTTTTTCAAAAGATTAACTGTTATTGGCTTTGGATTAGTGAAACTGTTTATAAATCTCTTTCGTTTATCTATTTCTCTTGGTTTTACGAAAATACTGTTAATAAATGCGTTTTTTCAAAAGATTAACTGTAATTGGCTTTGGATTAGTGAAACTGTTTATAAATCTCTTTCGTTTATCTATTTCTCTTGGTGTTACGGGAATACTGTTAATAAATGCGTTTTTTCAAAAGATTAACTGTTATTGGCTTTGGATTAGTGAAAATGTTTATAAATCTCTTTCGTTTATCTATTTCTCTTGGTTTTACGGGAATACTGTTAATAAATGCGTTTTTTCAAAAGATTAACTGTAATTGGCTTTGGATTAGTTAAACTGTTTATAAATCTCTTTCGTTTATCTATTTCTCTTGGTTTTACGGGAATACTGTTAATAAATGCGTTTTTTCAAAAGATTAACTGTAATTGGCTTTGGATTAGTTAAACTGTTTATAAATCTCTTTCGTTTATCTATTTCTCTTGGTTTTACGGGAATACTGTTAATAAATGCGTTTTTTCAAAAGATTAACTATTATTGGCTTTGGATTAGTGAAACTGTTTATAAATCTCTTTCGTTTATCTATTTCTCTTGGTTTTACGGGAATACTGTTAATAAATGCGTTTTTTCAAAAGATTAACTGTAATTGGCTTTGGATTAGTGAAACTGTTTATAAAGCTCTTTCGTTTATCTATTTCTCTTGGTTTTACGGGAATACTGTTAATAAATGCGTTTTTTCAAAAGATTAACTGTAATTGGCTTTGGATTAGTGAAACTGTTTATAAATCTCTTTCGTTTATCTATTTCTCTTGGTTTTACGGAAATACTGTTAATAAATGCGTTTTTTCAAAAGATTAACTGTTATTGGCTTTGGATTAGTGAAACTATTTATAGATCGGTTTCGTTTATCTTTTTTTACTTGGTTTTACGAAATTACTGTTAATAAATGCGTTTTTCAAAATATTAACTGTTATTGGCTTTGGATTAGTGAAACTGTTTATAAATCTCTTTCGTTTATCTATTTCTCTTGGTTTTACGAAAATACTGTTAATAAATGCGTTTTTTCAAAAGATTAACTGTTATTGGCTTTGGATTAGTTAAACTGTTTATAAATCTCTTTCGTTTATCTATTTCTCGTGGTTTTACGGAAATACTGTTAATAAATGCGTTTTTTCAAAAGATTAACTGTTATTGGCTTTGGATTAGTAAAACTGTTTATAGATCGGTTTCGTTTATCTTTTTTTACTTGGTTTTACGAAATTACTGTTAATAAATGCATTTTTCAAAAGATTAACTGTTATTGGCTTTGGATTAGTGAAACTGTTTATAAATCTCTTTCGTTTATCTATTTCTCTTGGTTTTACGAAAATACTGTTAATAAATGCGTTTTTTCAAAAGATTAACTGTTATTGGCTTTGGATTAGTTAAACTGTTTATAAATCTCTTTCGTTTATCTATTTCTCTTGGTTTTACGGAAATACTATTAATAAATGCGTTTTTTCAAAAGATTAACTGTTATTGGCTTTGGATTAGTAAAACTGTTTATAAATCTCTTTCGTTTATCTATTTCTCTTGGTTTTACGGGAATACTGTTAATAAATGCGTTTTTTCAAAAGATTAACTGTAATTGGCTTTGGATTAGTGAAACTGTTTATAAATCTCTTTCGTTTATCTATTTCTCTTGGTTTTACGGGAATACTGTTAATAAATGCGATTTTTCAAAAGATTAACTGTTATTGGCTTTGGATTAGTGAAACTGTTTATAGATCGGTTTCGTTTATCTTTTTTTACTTGGTTTTACGAAATTACTGTTAATAAATGCGTTTTTCAAAAGATTAACTGTTATTGGCTTTGGATTAGTGAAACTGTTTATAAATCTCTTTCGTTTATCTATTTCTCTTGGTTTTACGAAAATACTGTTAATAAATGCGTTTTTTCAAAAGATTAACTGTAATTGGCTTTGGATTAGTGAAACTGTTTATAAATCTCTTTCGTTTATCTATTTCTCTTGGTGTTACGGGAATACTGTTAATAAATGCGTTTTTTCAAAAGATTAACTGTAATTGGCTTTGGATTAGTGAAAATGTTTATAAATCTCTTTCGTTTATCTATTTCTCTTGGTTTTACGGGAATACTGTTAATAAATGCGTTTTTTCAAAAGATTAACTGTAATTGGCTTTGGATTAGTTAAACTGTTTATAAATCTCTTTCGTTTATCTATTTCTCTTGGTTTTACGGGAATACTGTTAATAAATGCGTTTTTTCAAAAGATTAACTGTAATTGGCTTTGGATTAGTTAAACTGTTTATAAATCTCTTTCGTTTATCTATTTCTCTTGGTTTTACGGGAATACTGTTAATAAATGCGTTTTTTCAAAGATTAACTATTATTGGCTTTGGATTAGTGAAACTGTTTATAAATCTCTTTCGTTTATCTATTTCTCTTGGTTTTACGGGAATACTGTTAATAAATGCGTTTTTTCAAAAGATTAACTGTAATTGGCTTTGGATTAGTGAAACTGTTTATAAAGCTCTTTCGTTTATCTATTTCTCTTGGTTTTACGGGAATACTGTTAATAAATGCGTTTTTTCAAAAGATTAACTGTAATTGGCTTTGGATTAGTGAAACTGTTTATAAATCTCTTTCGTTTATCTATTTCTCTTGGTTTTACGGAAATACTGTTAATAAATGCGTTTTTTCAAAAGATTAACTGTTATTGGCTTTGGATTAGTGAAACTATTTATAGATCGGTTTCGTTTATCTTTTTTTACTTGGTTTTACGAAATTACTGTTAATAAATGCGTTTTTCAAAATATTAACTGTTATTGGCTTTGGATTAGTGAAACTGTTTATAAATCTCTTTCGTTTATCTATTTCTCTTGGTTTTACGAAAATACTGTTAATAAATGCGTTTTTTCAAAAGATTAACTGTTATTGGCTTTGGATTAGTTAAACTGTTTATAAATCTCTTTCGTTTATCTATTTCTCGTGGTTTTACGGAAATACTGTTAATAAATGCGTTTTTTCAAAAGATTAACTGTTATTGGCTTTGGATTAGTAAAACTGTTTATAGATCGGTTTCGTTTATCTTTTTTTACTTGGTTTTACGAAATTACTGTTAATAAATGCGTTTTTCAAAAGATTAACTGTTATTGGCTTTGGATTAGTGAAACTGTTTATAAATCTCTTTCGTTTATCTATTTCTCTTGGTTTTACGAAAATACTGTTAATAAATGCGTTTTTTCAAAAGATTAACTGTTATTGGCTTTGGATTAGTAAAACTGTTTATAGATCGGTTTCGTTTATCTTTTTTTACTTGGTTTTACGAAATTACTGTTAATAAATGCGTTTTTCAAAAGATTAACTGTTATTGGCTTTGGATTAGTGAAACTGTTTATAAATCTCTTTCGTTTATCTATTTCTCTTGGTTTTACGGAAATACTGTTAATAAATGCGTTTTTTCAAAAGATTAACTGTTATTGGCTTTGGATTAGTGAAACTATTTATAGATCGGTTTCGTTTATCTTTTTTTACTTGGTTTTACGAAATTACTGTTAATAAATGCGTTTTTCAAAAGATTAACTGTTATTGGCTTTGGATTAGTGAAACTGTTTATAAATCTCTTTCGTTTATCTATTTCTCTTGGTTTTACGAAAATACTGTTAATAAATGCGTTTTTTCAAAAGATTAACTGTTATTGGCTTTGGATTAGTTAAACTGTTTATAAATCTCTTTCGTTTATCTATTTCTCGTGGTTTTACGGAAATACTGTTAATAAATGCGTTTTTTCAAAAGATTAACTGTTATTGGCTTTGGATTAGTAAAACTGTTTATAGATCGGTTTCGTTTATCTTTTTTTACTTGGTTTTACGAAATTACTGTTAATAAATGCATTTTTCAAAAGATTAACTGTTATTGGCTTTGGATTAGTGAAACTGTTTATAAATCTCTTTCGTTTATCTATTTCTCTTGGTTTTACGGGAATACTGTTAATAAATGCGTTTTTTCAAAAGATTAACTGTAATTGGCTTTGGATTAGTGAAACTGTTTATAAAGCTCTTTCGTTTATCTATTTCTCTTGGTTTTACGGGAATACTGTTAATAAATGCGTTTTTTCAAAAGATTAACTGTAATTGGCTTTGGATTAGTGAAACTGTTTATAAATCTCTTTCGTTTATCTATTTCTCTTGGTTTTACGGAAATACTGTTAATAAATGCGTTTTTTCAAAAGATTAACTGTTATTGGCTTTGGATTAGTGAAACTATTTATAGATCGGTTTCGTTTATCTTTTTTTACTTGGTTTTACGAAATTACTGTTAATAAATGCGTTTTTCAAAATATTAACTGTTATTGGCTTTGGATTAGTGAAACTGTTTATAAATCTCTTTCGTTTATCTATTTCTCTTGGTTTTACGAAAATACTGTTAATAAATGCGTTTTTTCAAAAGATTAACTGTTATTGGCTTTGGATTAGTTAAACTGTTTATAAATCTCTTTCGTTTATCTATTTCTCGTGGTTTTACGGAAATACTGTTAATAAATGCGTTTTTTCAAAAGATTAACTGTTATTGGCTTTGGATTAGTAAAACTGTTTATAGATCGGTTTCGTTTATCTTTTTTTACTTGGTTTTACGAAATTACTGTTAATAAATGCGTTTTTCAAAAGATTAACTGTTATTGGCTTTGGATTAGTGAAACTGTTTATAAATCTCTTTCGTTTATCTATTTCTCTTGGTTTTACGAAAATACTGTTAATAAATGCGTTTTTTCAAAAGATTAACTGTTATTGGCTTTGGATTAGTAAAACTGTTTATAGATCGGTTTCGTTTATCTTTTTTTACTTGGTTTTACGAAATTACTGTTAATAAATGCGTTTTTCAAAAGATTAACTGTTATTGGCTTTGGATTAGTGAAACTGTTTATAAATCTCTTTCGTTTATCTATTTCTCTTGGTTTTACGGAAATACTGTTAATAAATGCGTTTTTTCAAAAGATTAACTGTTATTGGCTTTGGATTAGTGAAACTATTTATAGATCGGTTTCGTTTATCTTTTTTTACTTGGTTTTACGAAATTACTGTTAATAAATGCGTTTTTCAAAAGATTAACTGTTATTGGCTTTGGATTAGTGAAACTGTTTATAAATCTCTTTCGTTTATCTATTTCTCTTGGTTTTACGAAAATACTGTTAATAAATGCGTTTTTTCAAAAGATTAACTGTTATTGGCTTTGGATTAGTTAAACTGTTTATAAATCTCTTTCGTTTATCTATTTCTCGTGGTTTTACGGAAATACTGTTAATAAATGCGTTTTTTCAAAGATTAACTGTTATTGGCTTTGGATTAGTAAAACTGTTTATAGATCGGTTTCGTTTATCTTTTTTTACTTGGTTTTACGAAATTACTGTTAATAAATGCATTTTTCAAAAGATTAACTGTTATTGGCTTTGGATTAGTGAAACTGTTTATAAATCTCTTTCGTTTATCTATTTCTCTTGGTGTTACGGGAATACTGTTAATAAATGCGTTTTTTCAAAAGATTAACTGTTATTGGCTTTGGATTAGTGAAAATGTTTATAAATCTCTTTCGTTTATCTATTTCTCTTGGTTTTACGGGAATACTGTTAATAAATGCGTTTTTTCAAAAGATTAACTGTAATTGGCTTTGGATTAGTTAAACTGTTTATAAATCTCTTTCGTTTATCTATTTCTCTTGGTTTTACGGGAATACTGTTAATAAATGCGTTTTTTCAAAAGATTAACTGTAATTGGCTTTGGATTAGTTAAACTGTTTATAAATCTCTTTCGTTTATCTATTTCTCTTGGTTTTACGGGAATACTGTTAATAAATGCGTTTTTTCAAAAGATTAACTATTATTGGCTTTGGATTAGTGAAACTGTTTATAAATCTCTTTCGTTTATCTATTTCTCTTGGTTTTACGGGAATACTGTTAATAAATGCGTTTTTTCAAAAGATTAACTGTAATTGGCTTTGGATTAGTGAAACTGTTTATAAATCTCTTTCGTTTATCTATTTCTCGTGGTTTTACGGAAATACTGTTAATAAATGCGTTTTTTCAAAAGATTAACTGTTATTGGCTTTGGATTAGTAAAACTGTTTATAGATCGGTTTCGTTTATCTTTTTTTACTTGGTTTTACGAAATTACTGTTAATAAATGCATTTTTCAAAAGATTAACTGTTATTGGCTTTGGATTAGTGAAACTGTTTATAAATCTCTTTCGTTTATCTATTTCTCTTGGTGTTACGGGAATACTGTTAATAAATGCGTTTTTTCAAAAGATTAACTGTTATTGGCTTTGGATTAGTGAAAATGTTTATAAATCTCTTTCGTTTATCTATTTCTCTTGGTTTTACGGGAATACTGTTAATAAATGCGTTTTTTCAAAAGATTAACTGTAATTGGCTTTGGATTAGTTAAACTGTTTATAAATCTCTTTCGTTTATCTATTTCTCTTGGTTTTACGGGAATACTGTTAATAAATGCGTTTTTTCAAAAGATTAACTGTTATTGGCTTTGGATTAGTGAAACTATTTATAGATCGGTTTCGTTTATCTTTTTTTACTTGGTTTTACGAAATTACTGTTAATAAATGCGTTTTTCAAAATATTAACTGTTATTGGCTTTGGATTAGTGAAACTGTTTATAAATCTCTTTCGTTTATCTATTTCTCTTGGTTTTACGAAAATACTGTTAATAAATGCGTTTTTTCAAAAGATTAACTGTTATTGGCTTTGGATTAGTTAAACTGTTTATAAATCTCTTTCGTTTATCTATTTCTCGTGGTTTTACGGAAATACTGTTAATAAATGCGTTTTTTCAAAAGATTAACTGTTATTGGCTTTGGATTAGTAAAACTGTTTATAGATCGGTTTCGTTTATCTTTTTTTACTTGGTTTTACGAAATTACTGTTAATAAATGCATTTTTCAAAAGATTAACTGTTATTGGCTTTGGATTAGTGAAACTGTTTATAAATCTCTTTCGTTTATCTATTTCTCTTGGTGTTACGGGAATACTGTTAATAAATGCGTTTTTTCAAAAGATTAACTGTTATTGGCTTTGGATTAGTGAAAATGTTTATAAATCTCTTTCGTTTATCTATTTCTCTTGGTTTTACGGGAATACTGTTAATAAATGCGTTTTTTCAAAAGATTAACTGTAATTGGCTTTGGATTAGTTAAACTGTTTATAAATCTCTTTCGTTTATCTATTTCTCTTGGTTTTACGGGAATACTGTTAATAAATGCGTTTTTTCAAAAGATTAACTGTAATTGGCTTTGGATTAGTTAAACTGTTTATAAATCTCTTTCGTTTATCTATTTCTCTTGGTTTTACGGGAATACTGTTAATAAATGCGTTTTTTCAAAAGATTAACTATTATTGGCTTTGGATTAGTGAAACTGTTTATAAATCTCTTTCATTTATCTATTTCTCTTGGTTTTACGGGAATACTGTTAATAAATGCGTTTTTTCAAAAGATTAACTGTAATTGGCTTTGGATTAGTGAAACTGTTTATAAAGCTCTTTCGTTTATCTATTTCTCTTGGTTTTACGGGAATACTGTTAATAAATGCGTTTTTTCAAAAGATTAACTGTAATTGGCTTTGGATTAGTGAAACTGTTTATAAATCTCTTTCGTTTATCTATTTCTCTTGGTTTTACGGAAATACTGTTAATAAATGCGTTTTTTCAAAAGATTAACTGTTATTGGCTTTGGATTAGTGAAACTATTTATAGATCGGTTTCGTTTATCTTTTTTTACTTGGTTTTACGAAATTACTGTTAATAAATGCGTTTTTCAAAATATTAACTGTTATTGGCTTTGGATTAGTGAAACTGTTTATAAATCTCTTTCGTTTATCTATTTCTCTTGGTTTTACGGGAATACTGTTAATAAATGCGTTTTTTCAAAAGATTAACTGTTATTGGCTTTGGATTAGTGAAAATGTTTATAAATCTCTTTCGTTTATCTATTTCTCTTGGTGTTACGGGAATACTGTTAATAAATGCGTTTTTTCAAAAGATTAACTGTTATTGGCTTTGGATTAGTAAAACTGTTTATAGATCGGTTTCGTTTATCTTTTTTTACTTGGTTTTACGAAATTACTGTTAATAAATGCGTTTTTCAAAAGATTAACTGTTATTGGCTTTGGATTAGTGAAACTGTTTATAAATCTCTTTCGTTTATCTATTTCTCTTGGTTTTACGGAAATACTGTTAATAAATGCGTTTTTTCAAAAGATTAACTGTTATTGGCTTTGGATTAGTGAAACTATTTATAGATCGGTTTCGTTTATCTTTTTTTACTTGGTTTTACGAAATTACTGTTAATAAATGCGTTTTTCAAAAGATTAACTGTTATTGGCTTTGGATTAGTGAAACTGTTTATAAATCTCTTTCGTTTATCTATTTCTCTTGGTTTTACGAAAATACTGTTAATAAATGCGTTTTTTCAAAAGATTAACTGTTATTGGCTTTGGATTAGTTAAACTGTTTATAAATCTCTTTCGTTTATCTATTTCTCTTGGTTTTACGGAAATACTGTTAATAAATGCGTTTTTTCAAAAGATTAACTGTTATTGGCTTTGGATTAGTAAAACTGTTTATAGATCGGTTTCGTTTATCTTTTTTTACTTGGTTTTACGAAATTACTGTTAATAAATGCATTTTTCAAAAGATTAACTGTTATTGGCTTTGGATTAGTGAAACTGTTTATAAATCTCTTTCGTTTATCTATTTCTCTTGGTTTTACGAAAATACTGTTAATAAATGCGTTTTTTCAAAAGATTAACTGTTATTGGCTTTGGATTAGTTAAACTGTTTATAAATCTCTTTCGTTTATCTATTTCTCTTGGTTTTACGGAAATACTATTAATAAATGCGTTTTTTCAAAAGATTAACTGTTATTGGCTTTGGATTAGTAAAACTGTTTATAAATCTCTTTCGTTTATCTATTTCTCTTGGTTTTACGGGAATACTGTTAATAAATGCGTTTTTTCAAAAGATTAACTGTTATTGGCTTTGGATTAGTGAAACTGTTTATAAATCTCTTTCGTTTATCTATTTCTCTTGGTTTTACGGGAATACTGTTAATAAATGCGATTTTTCAAAAGATTAACTGTTATTGGCTTTGGATTAGTGAAACTGTTTATAGATCGGTTTCGTTTATCTTTTTTTACTTGGTTTTACGAAATTACTGTTAATAAATGCGTTTTTCAAAAGATTAACTGTTATTGGCTTTGGATTAGTGAAACTGTTTATAAATCTCTTTCGTTTATCTATTTCTCTTGGTTTTACGAAAATACTGTTAATAAATGCGTTTTTTCAAAAGATTAACTGTAATTGGCTTTGGATTAGTGAAACTGTTTATAAATCTCTTTCGTTTATCTATTTCTCTTGGTGTTACGGGAATACTGTTAATAAATGCGTTTTTTCAAAAGATTAACTGTTATTGGCTTTGGATTAGTGAAAATGTTTATAAATCTCTTTCGTTTATCTATTTCTCTTGGTTTTACGGGAATACTGTTAATAAATGCGTTTTTTCAAAAGATTAACTGTAATTGGCTTTGGATTAGTTAAACTGTTTATAAATCTCTTTCGTTTATCTATTTCTCTTGGTTTTACGGGAATACTGTTAATAAATGCGTTTTTTCAAAAGATTAACTGTAATTGGCTTTGGATTAGTTAAAACTGTTTATAAATCTCTTTCGTTTATCTATTTCTCTTGGTTTTACGGGAATACTGTTAATAAATGCGTTTTTTCAAAAGATTAACTATTATTGGCTTTGGATTAGTGAAACTGTTTATAAATCTCTTTCGTTTATCTATTTCTCTTGGTTTTACGGGAATACTGTTAATAAATGCGTTTTTTCAAAAGATTAACTGTAATTGGCTTTGGATTAGTGAAACTGTTTATAAAGCTCTTTCGTTTATCTATTTCTCTTGGTTTTACGGGAATACTGTTAATAAATGCGTTTTTTCAAAAGATTAACTGTAATTGGCTTTGGATTAGTGAAACTGTTTATAAATCTCTTTCGTTTATCTATTTCTCTT
Source organism: Pieris brassicae (assembly GCF_905147105.1). Classification (NCBI taxonomy): domain Eukaryota; kingdom Metazoa; phylum Arthropoda; class Insecta; order Lepidoptera; family Pieridae; genus Pieris; species Pieris brassicae. The sequence continues at coordinate 14,932 of NW_025576234.1, forward strand.
GGTTTTACGGAAATACTGTTAATAAATGCGTTTTTTCAAAAGATTAACTGTTATTGGCTTTGGATTAGTGAAACTATTTATAGATCGGTTTCGTTTATCTTTTTTTACTTGGTTTACGAAATTACTGTTAATAAATGCGTTTTTCAAAATATTAACTGTTATTGGCTTTGGATTAGTGAACTGTTTATAAATCTCTTTCGTTTATCTATTTCTCTTGGTTTTACGAAAATACTGTTAATAAATGCGTTTTTTCAAAAGATTAACTGTTATTGGCTTTGGATTAGTTAAACTGTTTATAAATCTCTTTCGTTTATCTATTTCTCGTGGTTTTACGGAAATACTGTTAATAAATGCGTTTTTTCAAAAGATTAACTGTTATTGGCTTTGGATTAGTAAAACTGTTTATAGATCGGTTTCGTTTATCTTTTTTTTACTTGGTTTTACGAAATTACTGTTAATAAATGCGTTTTTCAAAAGATTAACTGTTATTGGCTTTGGATTAGTGAAACTGTTTATAAATCTCTTTCGTTTATCTATTTCTCTTGGTTTTACGAAAATACTGTTAATAAATGCGTTTTTTCAAAAGATTAACTGTTATTGGCTTTGGATTAGTAAAACTGTTTATAGATCGGTTTCGTTTATCTTTTTTTACTTGGTTTTACGAAATTACTGTTAATAAATGCGTTTTTCAAAAGATTAACTGTTATTGGCTTTGGATTAGTGAAACTGTTTATAAATCTCTTTCGTTTATCTATTTCTCTTGGTTTTACGGAAATACTGTTAATAAATGCGTTTTTTCAAAGATTAACTGTTATTGGCTTTGGATTAGTGAAACTATTTATAGATCGGTTTCGTTTATCTTTTTTTACTTGGTTTTACGAAATTACTGTTAATAAATGCGTTTTTCAAAATATTAACTGTTATTGGCTTTGGATTAGTGAAACTGTTTATAAATCTCTTTCGTTTATCTATTTCTCTTGGTTTTACGAAAATACTGTTAATAAATGCGTTTTTTTCAAAAGATTAACTGTTATTGGCTTTGGATTAGTTAAACTGTTTATAAATCTCTTTCGTTTATCTATTTCTCGTGGTTTTACGGAAATACTGTTAATAAATGCGTTTTTTCAAAAGATTAACTGTTATTGGCTTTGGATTAGTAAAACTGTTTATAGATCGGTTTCGTTTATCTTTTTTTACTTGGTTTTACGAAATTACTGTTAATAAATGCATTTTTCAAAAGATTAACTGTTATTGGCTTTGGATTAGTGAAACTGTTTATAAATCTCTTTCGTTTATCTATTTCTCTTGGTGTTACGGGAATACTGTTAATAAATGCGTTTTTTCAAAGATTAACTGTTATTGGCTTTGGATTAGTGAAAATGTTTATAAATCTCTTTCGTTTATCTATTTCTCTTGGTTTTACGGGAATACTGTTAATAAATGCGTTTTTTTCAAAAGATTAACTGTAATTGGCTTTGGATTAGTTAAACTGTTTATAAATCTCTTTCGTTTATCTATTTCTCTTGGTTTTACGGGAATACTGTTAATAAATGCGTTTTTTTCAAAAGATTAACTGTAATTGGCTTTGGATTAGTTAAACTGTTTATAAATCTCTTTCGTTTATCTATTTCTCTTGGTTTTACGGGAATACTGTTAATAAATGCGTTTTTTCAAAAGATTAACTATTATTGGCTTTGGATTAGTGAAACTGTTTATAAATCTCTTTCGTTTATCTATTTCTCTTGGTTTTACGGGGAATACTGTTAATAAATGCGTTTTTTCAAAAGATTAACTGTAATTGGCTTTGGATTAGTGAAACTGTTTATAAAGCTCTTTCGTTTATCTATTTCTCTTGGTTTTACGGGAATACTGTTAATAAATGCGTTTTTTCAAAGATTAACTGTAATTGGCTTTGGATTAGTGAAACTGTTTATAAATCTCTTTCGTTTATCTATTTCTCTTGGTTTTACGGAAATACTGTTAATAAATGCGTTTTTTCAAAAGATTAACTGTTATTGGCTTTGGATTAGTGAAACTATTTATAGATCGGTTTCGTTTATCTTTTTTTACTTGGTTTTACGAAATTACTGTTAATAAATGCGTTTTTCAAAATATTAACTGTTATTGGCTTTGGATTAGTGAAAACTGTTTATAAATCTCTTTCGTTTATCTATTTCTCTTGGTGTTACGGGAATACTGTTAATAAATGCGTTTTTTCAAAAGATTAACTGTTATTGGCTTTGGATTAGTGAAAATGTTTATAAATCTCTTTCGTTTATCTATTTCTCTTGGTGTTACGGGAATACTGTTAATAAATGCGTTTTTTCAAAAGATTAACTGTTATTGGCTTTGGATTAGTAAAACTGTTTATAGATCGGTTTCGTTTATCTTTTTTTACTTGGTTTTACGAAATTACTGTTAATAAATGCGTTTTTCAAAAGATTAACTGTTATTGGCTTTGGATTAGTGAAACTGTTTATAAATCTCTTTCGTTTATCTATTTCTCTTGGTTTTACGGAAATACTGTTAATAAATGCGTTTTTTTCAAAAGATTAACTGTTATTGGCTTTGGATTAGTGAAACTATTTATAGATCGGTTTTCGTTTATCTTTTTTTACTTGGTTTTACGAAATTACTGTTAATAAATGCGTTTTTCAAAAGATTAACTGTTATTGGCTTTGGATTAGTGAAACTGTTTTATAAATCTCTTTCGTTTATCTATTTCTCTTGGTTTTTACGAAAATACTGTTAATAAATGCGTTTTTTCAAAAGATTAACTGTTATTGGCTTTGGATTAGTTAAACTGTTTATAAATCTCTTTCGTTTATCTATTTCTCGTGGTTTTACGGAAATACTGTTAATAAATGCGTTTTTTCAAAAGATTAACTGTTATTGGCTTTGGATTAGTAAAACTGTTTATAGATCGGTTTCGTTTATCTTTTTTACTTGGTTTTACGAAATTACTGTTAATAAATGCATTTTTCAAAAGATTAACTGTTATTGGCTTTGGATTAGTGAAACTGTTTATAAATCTCTTTCGTTTATCTATTTCTCTTGGTTTTACGAAAATACTGTTAATAAATGCGTTTTTTCAAAAGATTAACTGTTATTGGCTTTGGATTAGTTAAACTGTTTATAAATCTCTTTCGTTTATCTATTTCTCTTGGTTTTACGGAATACTATTAATAAATGCGTTTTTTCAAAAGATTAACTGTTATTGGCTTTGGATTAGTAAAACTGTTTATAAATCTCTTTCGTTTATCTATTTCTCTTGGTTTTACGGGAATACTGTTAATAAATGCGTTTTTTCAAAAGATTAACTGTAATTGGCTTTGGATTAGTGAAACTGTTTATAAATCTCTTTCGTTTATCTATTTCTCTTGGTTTTACGGGAATACTGTTAATAAATGCGATTTTTCAAAAGATTAACTGTTATTGGCTTTGGATTAGTGAAACTGTTTATAGATCGGTTTCGTTTATCTTTTTTTACTTGGTTTTACGAAATTACTGTTAATAAATGCGTTTTTTCAAAAGATTAACTGTTATTGGCTTTGGATTAGTGAAAATGTTTATAAATCTCTTTCGTTTATCTATTTCTCTTGGTTTTACGGGAATACTGTTAATAAATGCGTTTTTTCAAAAGATTAACTGTAATTGGCTTTGGATTAGTTAAACTGTTTATAAATCTCTTTCGTTTATCTATTTCTCTTGGTTTTACGGGAATACTGTTAATAAATGCGTTTTTTCAAAAGATTAACTGTAATTGGCTTTGGATTAGTTAAACTGTTTATAAATCTCTTTCGTTTATCTATTTCTCTTGGTTTTACGGGAATACTGTTAATAAATGCGTTTTTTCAAAAGATTAACTGTAATTGGCTTTGGATTAGTTAAACTGTTTATAAATCTCTTTCGTTTATCTATTTCTCTTGGTTTTACGGGAATACTGTTAATAAATGCGTTTTTTCAAAAGATTAACTATTATTGGCTTTGGATTAGTGAAACTGTTTATAAATCTCTTCGTTTATCTATTTCTCTTGGTTTACGGGAATACTGTTAATAAATGCGTTTTTTTCAAAAGATTAACTGTAATTGGCTTTGGATTAGTGAAACTGTTTATAAAGCTCTTTCGTTTATCTATTTCTCTTGGTTTTACGGGAATACTGTTAATAAATGCGTTTTTTCAAAAGATTAACTGTAATTGGCTTTGGATTAGTGAAACTGTTTATAAATCTCTTTCGTTTATCTATTTCTCTTGGTTTTACGGAAATACTGTTAATAAATGCGTTTTTTCAAAAGATTAACTGTTATTGGCTTTGGATTAGTGAAACTATTTATAGATCGGTTTCGTTTATCTTTTTTTTACTTGGTTTTACGAAATTACTGTTAATAAATGCGTTTTTCAAAATATTAACTGTTATTGGCTTTGGATTAGTGAAACTGTTTATAAATCTCTTTCGTTTATCTATTTCTCTTGGTTTTACGAAAATACTGTTAATAAATGCGTTTTTTCAAAAGATTAACTGTTATTGGCTTTGGATTAGTTAAACTGTTATAAATCTCTTTCGTTTATCTATTTCTCGTGGTTTTTACGGAAATACTGTTAATAAATGCGTTTTTTCAAAAGATTAACTGTTATTGGCTTTGGATTAGTAAAACTGTTTATAGATCGGTTTTCGTTTATCTTTTTTTTACTTGGTTTTACGAAATTACTGTTAATAAATGCGTTTTTCAAAAGATTAACTGTTATTGGCTTTGGATTAGTGAAACTGTTTATAAATCTCTTTCGTTTATCTATTTCTCTTGGTTTTACGAAAATACTGTTAATAAATGCGTTTTTTCAAAAGATTAACTGTTATTGGCTTTGGATTAGTAAAACTGTTTATAGATCGGTTTCGTTTATCTTTTTTTACTTGGTTTTACGAAATTACTGTTAATAAAAGCGTTTTTCAAAAGATTAACTGTTATTGGCTTTGGATAGTGAAACTGTTTATAAATCTCTTTCGTTTATCTATTTCTCTTGGTTTTACGGAAATACTGTTAATAAATGCGTTTTTTCAAAAGATTAACTGTTATTGGCTTTGGATTAGTGAAACTATTTATAGATCGGTTTCGTTTATCTTTTTTTACTTGGTTTTACGAAATTACTGTTAATAAATGCGTTTTTCAAAAGATTAACTGTTATTGGCTTTGGATTAGTGAAACTGTTTATAAATCTCTTCGTTTATCTATTTCTCTTGGTTTTACGAAAATACTGTTAATAAATGCGTTTTTTCAAAAGATTAACTGTTATTGGCTTTGGATTAGTTAAACTGTTTATAAATCTCTTTCGTTTATCTATTTCTCGTGGTTTTACGGAAATACTGTTAATAAATGCGTTTTTTCAAAAGATTAACTGTTATTGGCTTTGGATTAGTAAAACTGTTTATAGATCGGTTTCGTTTATCTTTTTTTACTTGGTTTTACGAAATTACTGTTAATAAATGCATTTTTCAAAAGATTAACTGTTATTGGCTTTGATTAGTGAAACTGTTTATAAATCTCTTTCGTTTATCTATTTCTCTTGGTGTTACGGGATACTGTTAATAAATGCGTTTTTTCAAAAGATTAACTGTTATTGGCTTTGGATTAGTGAAAATGTTTATAAATCTCTTTCGTTTATCTATTTCTCTTGGTTTTACGGGAATACTGTTAATAAATGCGTTTTTTCAAAAGATTAACTGTAATTGCTTTGGATTAGTTAAACTGTTTATAAATCTCTTTCGTTTATCTATTTCTCTTGGTTTTACGGGAATACTGTTAATAAATGCGTTTTTTCAAAAGATTAACTGTAATTGGCTTTGGATTAGTTAAACTGTTTATAAATCTCTTTCGTTTATCTATTTCTCTTGGTTTTACGGGAATACTGTTAATAAATGCGTTTTTTCAAAAGATTAACTATTATTGGCTTTGGATTAGTGAAACTGTTTATAAATCTCTTTCGTTTATCTATTTCTCTTGGTTTTACGGGAATACTGTTAATAAATGCGTTTTTTCAAAAGATTAACTGTAATTGGCTTTGGATTAGTGAAACTGTTTATAAAGCTCTTTCGTTTATCTATTTCTCTTGGTTTTACGGGAATACTGTTAATAAATGCGTTTTTTCAAAAGATTAACTGTAATTGGCTTTGGATTAGTGAAACTGTTTATAAATCTCTTTCGTTTATCTATTTCTCTTGGTTTTACGGAAATACTGTTAATAAATGCGTTTTTTCAAAAGATTAACTGTTATTGGCTTTGGATTAGTGAAACTATTTATAGATCGGTTTCGTTTATCTTTTTTTACTTGGTTTTACGAAATTACTGTTAATAAATGCGTTTTTCAAAATATTAACTGTTATTGGCTTTGGATTAGTGAAACTGTTTATAAATCTCTTTCGTTTATCTATTTCTCTTGGTGTTACGGGAATACTGTTAATAAATGCGTTTTTTTCAAAAGATTAACTGTTATTGGCTTTGGATTAGTGAAAATGTTTATAAATCTCTTTCGTTTATCTATTTCTCTTGGTGTTACGGGAATACTGTTAATAAATGCGTTTTTTCAAAAGATTAACTGTTATTGGCTTTGGATTAGTAAAACTGTTTATAGATCGGTTTCGTTTATCTTTTTTTACTTGGTTTTACGAAATTACTGTTAATAAATGCGTTTTTCAAAAGATTAACTGTTATTGGCTTTGGATTAGTGAAACTGTTTATAAATCTCTTTCGTTTATCTATTTCTCTTGGTTTTACGGAAATACTGTTAATAAATGCGTTTTTTCAAAAGATTAACTGTTATTGGCTTTGGATTAGTGAAACTATTTATAGATCGGTTTCGTTTATCTTTTTTTACTTGGTTTTACGAAATTACTGTTAATAAATGCGTTTTTCAAAAGATTAACTGTTATTGGCTTTGGATTAGTGAAACTGTTTATAAATCTCTTTCGTTTATCTATTTCTCTTGGTTTTACGAAAATACTGTTAATAAATGCGTTTTTTCAAAAGATTAACTGTTATTGGCTTTGGATTAGTTAAACTGTTTATAAATCTCTTTCGTTTATCTATTTCTCGTGGTTTTACGGAAATACTGTTAATAAATGCGTTTTTTTCAAAAGATTAACTGTTATTGGCTTTGGATTAGTAAAACTGTTTATAGATCGGTTTCGTTTATCTTTTTTTACTTGGTTTTACGAAATTACTGTTAATAAATGCATTTTTCAAAAGATTAACTGTTATTGGCTTTGGATTAGTGAAACTGTTTATAAATCTCTTTCGTTTATCTATTTCTCTTGGTTTTACGAAAATACTGTTAATAAATGCGTTTTTTCAAAAGATTAACTGTTATTGGCTTTGGATTAGTTAAACTGTTTATAAATCTCTTTCGTTTATCTATTTCTCTTGGTTTTACGGAAATACTATTAATAAATGCGTTTTTTCAAAAGATTAACTGTTATTGGCTTTGGATTAGTAAAACTGTTTATAAATCTCTTTCGTTTATCTATTTCTCTTGGTTTTACGGGAATACTGTTAATAAATGCGTTTTTTCAAAAGATTAACTGTAATTGGCTTTGGATTAGTGAAACTGTTTATAAATCTCTTTCGTTTATCTATTTCTCTTGGTTTTACGGGAATACTGTTAATAAATGCGATTTTTCAAAAGATTAACTGTTATTGGCTTTGGATTAGTGAAACTGTTTATAGATCGGTTTCGTTTATCTTTTTTTACTTGGTTTTACGAAATTACTGTTAATAAATGCGTTTTTCAAAAGATTAACTGTTATTGGCTTTGGATTAGTGAAACTGTTTATAAATCTCTTTCGTTTATCTATTTCTCTTGGTTTTACGAAAATACTGTTAATAAATGCGTTTTTTCAAAAGATTAACTGTAATTGGCTTTGGATTAGTGAAACTGTTTATAAATCTCTTTCGTTTATCTATTTCTCTTGGTGTTACGGGAATACTGTTAATAAATGCGTTTTTTCAAAAGATTAACTGTTATTGGCTTTGGATTAGTGAAAATGTTTATAAATCTCTTTCGTTTATCTATTTCTCTTGGTTTTACGGGAATACTGTTAATAAATGCGTTTTTTCAAAAGATTAACTGTAATTGGCTTTGGATTAGTTAAACTGTTTATAAATCTCTTTCGTTTATCTATTTCTCTTGGTTTTACGGGAATACTGTTAATAAATGCGTTTTTTCAAAAGATTAACTGTAATTGGCTTTGGATTAGTTAAACTGTTTATAAATCTCTTTCGTTTATCTATTTCTCTTGGTTTTACGGGAATACTGTTAATAAATGCGTTTTTTCAAAAGATTAACTATTATTGGCTTTGGATTAGTGAAACTGTTTATAAATCTCTTTCGTTTATCTATTTCTCTTGGTTTTACGGGAATACTGTTAATAAATGCGTTTTTTCAAAAGATTAACTGTAATTGGCTTTGGATTAGTGAAACTGTTTATAAAGCTCTTTCGTTTATCTATTTCTCTTGGTTTTACGGGAATACTGTTAATAAATGCGTTTTTTCAAAAGATTAACTGTAATTGGCTTTGGATTAGTGAAACTGTTTATAAATCTCTTTCGTTTATCTATTTCTCTTGGTTTTACGGAAATACTGTTAATAAATGCGTTTTTTCAAAAGATTAACTGTTATTGGCTTTGGATTAGTGAAACTATTTATAGATCGGTTTCGTTTATCTTTTTTTACTTGGTTTTACGAAATTACTGTTAATAAATGCGTTTTTCAAAATATTAACTGTTATTGGCTTTGGATTAGTGAAACTGTTTATAAATCTCTTTCGTTTATCTATTTCTCTTGGTTTTACGAAAATACTGTTAATAAATGCGTTTTTTCAAAAGATTAACTGTAATTGGCTTTGGATTAGTTAAACTGTTTATAAATCTCTTTCGTTTATCTATTTCTCGTGGTTTTACGGAAATACTGTTAATAAATGCGTTTTTTCAAAAGATTAACTGTTATTGGCTTTGGATTAGTAAAACTGTTTATAGATCGGTTTCGTTTATCTTTTTTTACTTGGTTTTACGAAATTACTGTTAATAAATGCGTTTTTCAAAAGATTAACTGTTATTGGCTTTGGATTAGTGAAACTGTTTATAAATCTCTTTCGTTTATCTATTTCTCTTGGTTTTACGAAAATACTGTTAATAAATGCGTTTTTTCAAAAGATTAACTGTTATTGGCTTTGGATTAGTAAAACTGTTTATAGATCGGTTTCGTTTATCTTTTTTTACTTGGTTTTACGAAATTACTGTTAATAAATGCGTTTTTCAAAAGATTAACTGTTATTGGCTTTGGATTAGTGAAACTGTTTATAAATCTCTTTCGTTTATCTATTTCTCTTGGTTTTACGGAAATACTGTTAATAAATGCGTTTTTTCAAAAGATTAACTGTTATTGGCTTTGGATTAGTGAAACTATTTATAGATCGGTTTCGTTTATCTTTTTTTACTTGGTTTTACGAAATTACTGTTAATAAATGCGTTTTTCAAAAGATTAACTGTTATTGGCTTTGGATTAGTGAAACTGTTTATAAATCTCTTTCGTTTATCTATTTCTCTTGGTTTTACGAAAATACTGTTAATAAATGCGTTTTTTCAAAAGATTAACTGTTATTGGCTTTGGATTAGTTAAACTGTTTATAAATCTCTTTCGTTTATCTATTTCTCGTGGTTTTACGGAAATACTGTTAATAAATGCGTTTTTTCAAAAGATTAACTGTTATTGGCTTTGGATTAGTAAAACTGTTTATAGATCGGTTTCGTTTATCTTTTTTTACTTGGTTTTACGAAATTACTGTTAATAAATGCATTTTTCAAAAGATTAACTGTTATTGGCTTTGGATTAGTGAAACTGTTTATAAATCTCTTTCGTTTATCTATTTCTCTTGGTGTTACGGGAATACTGTTAATAAATGCGTTTTTTCAAAAGATTAACTGTTATTGGCTTTGGATTAGTGAAACTGTTTATAAATCTCTTTCGTTTATCTATTTCTCTTGGTTTTACGGGAATACTGTTAATAAATGCGTTTTTTCAAAAGATTAACTGTAATTGGCTTTGGATTAGTTAAACTGTTTATAAATCTCTTTCGTTTATCTATTTCTCTTGGTTTTACGGGAATACTGTTAATAAATGCGTTTTTTCAAAAGATTAACTGTAATTGGCTTTGGATTAGTTAAACTGTTTATAAATCTCTTTCGTTTATCTATTTCTCTTGGTTTTACGGGAATACTGTTAATAAATGCGTTTTTTCAAAAGATTAACTATTATTGGCTTTGGATTAGTGAAACTGTTTATAAATCTCTTTCGTTTATCTATTTCTCTTGGTTTTACGGGAATACTGTTAATAAATGCGTTTTTTCAAAAGATTAACTGTAATTGGCTTTGGATTAGTGAAACTGTTTATAAAGCTCTTTCGTTTATCTATTTCTCTTGGTTTTACGGGAATACTGTTAATAAATGCGTTTTTTCAAAAGATTAACTGTAATTGGCTTTGGATTAGTGAAACTGTTTATAAATCTCTTTCGTTTATCTATTTCTCTTGGTTTTACGGAAATACTGTTAATAAATGCGTTTTTTCAAAAGATTAACTGTTATTGGCTTTGGATTAGTGAAACTATTTATAGATCGGTTTCGTTTATCTTTTTTTACTTGGTTTTACGAAATTACTGTTAATAAATGCGTTTTTCAAAATATTAACTGTTATTGGCTTTGGATTAGTGAAACTGTTTATAAATCTCTTTCGTTTATCTATTTCTCTTGGTGTTACGGGAATACTGTTAATAAATGCGTTTTTTCAAAAGATTAACTGTTATTGGCTTTGGATTAGTGAAAATGTTTATAAATCTCTTTCGTTTATCTATTTCTCTTGGTGTTACGGGAATACTGTTAATAAATGCGTTTTTTCAAAAGATTAACTGTTATTGGCTTTGGATTAGTAAAACTGTTTATAGATCGGTTTCGTTTATCTTTTTTTACTTGGTTTTACGAAATTACTGTTAATAAATGCGTTTTTCAAAAGATTAACTGTTATTGGCTTTGGATTAGTGAAACTGTTTATAAATCTCTTTCGTTTATCTATTTCTCTTGGTTTTACGGAAATACTGTTAATAAATGCGTTTTTTCAAAAGATTAACTGTTATTGGCTTTGGATTAGTGAAACTATTTATAGATCGGTTTCGTTTATCTTTTTTTACTTGGTTTTACGAAATTACTGTTAATAAATGCGTTTTTCAAAAGATTAACTGTTATTGGCTTTGGATTAGTGAAACTGTTTATAAATCTCTTTCGTTTATCTATTTCTCTTGGTTTTACGAAAATACTGTTAATAAATGCGTTTTTTCAAAAGATTAACTGTTATTGGCTTTGGATTAGTTAAACTGTTTATAAATCTCTTTCGTTTATCTATTTCTCGTGGTTTTACGGAAATACTGTTAATAAATGCGTTTTTTCAAAAGATTAACTGTTATTGGCTTTGGATTAGTAAAACTGTTTATAGATCGGTTTCGTTTATCTTTTTTTACTTGGTTTTACGAAATTACTGTTAATAAATGCATTTTTCAAAAGATTAACTGTTATTGGCTTTGGATTAGTGAAACTGTTTATAAATCTCTTTCGTTTATCTATTTCTCTTGGTTTTACGAAAATACTGTTAATAAATGCGTTTTTTCAAAAGATTAACTGTTATTGGCTTTGGATTAGTTAAACTGTTTATAAATCTCTTTCGTTTATCTATTTCTCTTGGTTTTACGGAAATACTATTAATAAATGCGTTTTTTCAAAAGATTAACTGTTATTGGCTTTGGATTAGTAAAACTGTTTATAAATCTCTTTCGTTTATCTATTTCTCTTGGTTTTACGGGAATACTGTTAATAAATGCGTTTTTTCAAAAGATTAACTGTTATTGGCTTTGGATTAGTGAAACTGTTTATAAATCTCTTTCGTTTATCTATTTCTCTTGGTTTTACGGGAATACTGTTAATAAATGCGATTTTTCAAAAGATTAACTGTTATTGGCTTTGGATTAGTGAAACTGTTTATAGATCGGTTTCGTTTATCTTTTTTTTCTTGGTTTTACGAAATTACTGTTAATAAATGCGTTTTTCAAAAGATTAACTGTTATTGGCTTTGGATTAGTGAAACTGTTTATAAATCTCTTTCGTTTATCTATTTCTCTTGGTTTTACGAAAATACTGTTAATAAATGCGTTTTTTCAAAAGATTAACTGTAATTGGCTTTGGATTAGTGAAACTGTTTATAAATCTCTTTCGTTTATCTATTTCTCTTGGTGTTACGGGAATACTGTTAATAAATGCGTTTTTTCAAAAGATTAACTGTTATTGGCTTTGGATTAGTGAAAATGTTTATAAATCTCTTTCGTTTATCTATTTCTCTTGGTTTTACGGGAATACTGTTAATAAATGCGTTTTTTCAAAAGATTAACTGTAATTGGCTTTGGATTAGTTAAACTGTTTATAAATCTCTTTCGTTTATCTATTTCTCTTGGTTTTACGGGAATACTGTTAATAAATGCGTTTTTTCAAAAGATTAACTGTAATTGGCTTTGGATTAGTTAAACTGTTTATAAATCTCTTTCGTTTATCTATTTCTCTTGGTTTTACGGGAATACTGTTAATAAATGCGTTTTTTCAAAAGATTAACTATTATTGGCTTTGGATTAGTGAAACTGTTTATAAATCTCTTTCGTTTATCTATTTCTCTTGGTTTTACGGGAATACTGTTAATAAATGCGTTTTTTCAAAAGATTAACTGTAATTGGCTTTGGATTAGTGAAACTGTTTATAAAGCTCTTTCGTTTATCTATTTCTCTTGGTTTTACGGGAATACTGTTAATAAATGCGTTTTTTCAAAAGATTAACTGTAATTGGCTTTGGATTAGTGAAACTGTTTATAAATCTCTTTCGTTTATCTATTTCTCTTGGTTTTACGGAAATACTGTTAATAAATGCGTTTTTTCAAAAGATTAACTGTTATTGGCTTTGGATTAGTGAAACTATTTATAGATCGGTTTCGTTTATCTTTTTTTACTTGGTTTTACGAAATTACTGTTAATAAATGCGTTTTTCAAAATATTAACTGTTATTGGCTTTGGATTAGTGAAACTGTTTATAAATCTCTTTCGTTTATCTATTTCTCTTGGTTTTACGAAAATACTGTTAATAAATGCGTTTTTTCAAAAGATTAACTGTTATTGGCTTTGGATTAGTTAAACTGTTTATAAATCTCTTTCGTTTATCTATTTCTCGTGGTTTTACGGAAATACTGTTAATAAATGCGTTTTTTCAAAAGATTAACTGTTATTGGCTTTGGATTAGTAAAACTGTTTATAGATCGGTTTCGTTTATCTTTTTTTACTTGGTTTTACGAAATTACTGTTAATAAATGCGTTTTTCAAAAGATTAACTGTTATTGGCTTTGGATTAGTGAAACTGTTTATAAATCTCTTTCGTTTATCTATTTCTCTTGGTTTTACGAAAATACTGTTAATAAATGCGTTTTTTCAAAAGATTAACTGTTATTGGCTTTGGATTAGTAAAACTGTTTATAGATCGGTTTCGTTTATCTTTTTTTACTTGGTTTTACGAAATTACTGTTAATAAATGCGTTTTTCAAAAGATTAACTGTTATTGGCTTTGGATTAGTGAAACTGTTTATAAATCTCTTTCGTTTATCTATTTCTCTTGGTTTTACGGAAATACTGTTAATAAATGCGTTTTTTCAAAAGATTAACTGTTATTGGCTTTGGATTAGTGAAACTATTTATAGATCGGTTTCGTTTATCTTTTTTTACTTGGTTTTACGAAATTACTGTTAATAAATGCGTTTTTCAAAAGATTAACTGTTATTGGCTTTGGATTAGTGAAACTGTTTATAAATCTCTTTCGTTTATCTATTTCTCTTGGTTTTACGAAAATACTGTTAATAAATGCGTTTTTTCAAAAGATTAACTGTTATTGGCTTTGGATTAGTTAAACTGTTTATAAATCTCTTTCGTTTATCTATTTCTCGTGGTTTTACGGAAATACTGTTAATAAATGCGTTTTTTCAAAAGATTAACTGTTATTGGCTTTGGATTAGTAAAACTGTTTATAGATCGGTTTCGTTTATCTTTTTTTACTTGGTTTTACGAAATTACTGTTAATAAATGCATTTTTCAAAAGATTAACTGTTATTGGCTTTGGATTAGTGAAACTGTTTATAAATCTCTTTCGTTTATCTATTTCTCTTGGTGTTACGGGAATACTGTTAATAAATGCGTTTTTTCAAAAGATTAACTGTTATTGGCTTTGGATTAGTGAAAATGTTTATAAATCTCTTTCGTTTATCTATTTCTCTTGGTTTTACGGGAATACTGTTAATAAATGCGTTTTTTCAAAAGATTAACTGTAATTGGCTTTGGATTAGTTAAACTGTTTATAAATCTCTTTCGTTTATCTATTTCTCTTGGTTTTACGGGAATACTGTTAATAAATGCGTTTTTTCAAAAGATTAACTGTAATTGGCTTTGGATTAGTTAAACTGTTTATAAATCTCTTTCGTTTATCTATTTCTCTTGGTTTTACGGGAATACTGTTAATAAATGCGTTTTTTCAAAAGATTAACTATTATTGGCTTTGGATTAGTGAAACTGTTTATAAATCTCTTTCGTTTATCTATTTCTCTTGGTTTTACGGGAATACTGTTAATAAATGCGTTTTTTCAAAAGATTAACTGTAATTGGCTTTGGATTAGTGAAACTGTTTATAAAGCTCTTTCGTTTATCTATTTCTCTTGGTTTTACGGGAATACTGTTAATAAATGCGTTTTTTCAAAAGATTAACTGTAATTGGCTTTGGATTAGTGAAACTGTTTATAAATCTCTTTCGTTTATCTATTTCTCTTGGTTTTACGGAAATACTGTTAATAAATGCGTTTTTTCAAAAGATTAACTGTTATTGGCTTTGGATTAGTGAAACTATTTATAGATCGGTTTCGTTTATCTTTTTTTACTTGGTTTTACGAAATTACTGTTAATAAATGCGTTTTTCAAAATATTAACTGTTATTGGCTTTGGATTAGTGAAACTGTTTATAAATCTCTTTCGTTTATCTATTTCTCTTGGTGTTACGGGAATACTGTTAATAAATGCGTTTTTTCAAAAGATTAACTGTTATTGGCTTTGGATTAGTGAAAATGTTTATAAATCTCTTTCGTTTATCTATTTCTCTTGGTGTTACGGGAATACTGTTAATAAATGCGTTTTTTCAAAAGATTAACTGTTATTGGCTTTGGATTAGTAAAACTGTTTATAGATCGGTTTCGTTTATCTTTTTTTACTTGGTTTTACGAAATTACTGTTAATAAATGCGTTTTTCAAAAGATTAACTGTTATTGGCTTTGGATTAGTGAAACTGTTTATAAATCTCTTTCGTTTATCTATTTCTCTTGGTTTTACGGAAATACTGTTAATAAATGCGTTTTTTCAAAAGATTAACTGTTATTGGCTTTGGATTAGTGAAACTATTTATAGATCGGTTTCGTTTATCTTTTTTTACTTGGTTTTACGAAATTACTGTTAATAAATGCGTTTTTCAAAAGATTAACTGTTATTGGCTTTGGATTAGTGAAACTGTTTATAAATCTCTTTCGTTTATCTATTTCTCTTGGTTTTACGAAAATACTGTTAATAAATGCGTTTTTTCAAAAGATTAACTGTTATTGGCTTTGGATTAGTTAAACTGTTTATAAATCTCTTTCGTTTATCTATTTCTCGTGGTTTTACGGAAATACTGTTAATAAATGCGTTTTTTCAAAAGATTAACTGTTATTGGCTTTGGATTAGTAAAACTGTTTATAGATCGGTTTCGTTTATCTTTTTTTACTTGGTTTTACGAAATTACTGTTAATAAATGCATTTTTCAAAAGATTAACTGTTATTGGCTTTGGATTAGTGAAACTGTTTATAAATCTCTTTCGTTTATCTATTTCTCTTGGTTTTACGAAAATACTGTTAATAAATGCGTTTTTTCAAAAGATTAACTGTTATTGGCTTTGGATTAGTTAAACTGTTTATAAATCTCTTTCGTTTATCTATTTCTCTTGGTTTTACGGAAATACTATTAATAAATGCGTTTTTTCAAAAGATTAACTGTTATTGGCTTTGGATTAGTGAAACTGTTTATAAATCTCTTTCGTTTATCTATTTCTCTTGGTTTTACGGGAATACTGTTAATAAATGCGTTTTTTCAAAAGATTAACTGTAATTGGCTTTGGATTAGTGAAACTGTTTATAAATCTCTTTCGTTTATCTATTTCTCTTGGTTTTACGGGAATACTGTTAATAAATGCGTTTTTTCAAAAGATTAACTGTTATTGGCTTTGGATTAGTGAAACTGTTTATAGATCGGTTTCGTTTATCTTTTTTTACTTGGTTTTACGAAATTACTGTTAATAAATGCGTTTTTCAAAAGATTAACTGTTATTGGCTTTGGATTAGTGAAACTGTTTATAAATCTCTTTCGTTTATCTATTTCTCTTGGTTTTACGAAAATACTGTTAATAAATGCGTTTTTTCAAAAGATTAACTGTAATTGGCTTTGGATTAGTGAAACTGTTTATAAATCTCTTTCGTTTATCTATTTCTCTTGGTGTTACGGGAATACTGTTAATAAATGCGTTTTTTCAAAAGATTAACTGTTATTGGCTTTGGATTAGTGAAAATGTTTATAAATCTCTTTCGTTTATCTATTTCTCTTGGTTTTACGGGAATACTGTTAATAAATGCGTTTTTTCAAAAGATTAACTGTAATTGGCTTTGGATTAGTTAAACTGTTTATAAATCTCTTTCGTTTATCTATTTCTCTTGGTTTTACGGGAATACTGTTAATAAATGCGTTTTTTCAAAAGATTAACTGTAATTGGCTTTGGATTAGTTAAACTGTTTATAAATCTCTTTCGTTTATCTATTTCTCTTGGTTTTACGGGAATACTGTTAATAAATGCGTTTTTTCAAAAGATTAACTATTATTGGCTTTGGATTAGTGAAACTGTTTATAAATCTCTTTCGTTTATCTATTTCTCTTGGTTTTACGGGAATACTGTTAATAAATGCGTTTTTTCAAAAGATTAACTGTAATTGGCTTTGGATTAGTGAAACTGTTTATAAAGCTCTTTCGTTTATCTATTTCTCTTGGTTTTACGGGAATACTGTTAATAAATGCGTTTTTTCAAAAGATTAACTGTAATTGGCTTTGGATTAGTGAAACTGTTTATAAATCTCTTTCGTTTATCTATTTCTCTTGGTTTTACGGAAATACTGTTAATAAATGCGTTTTTTCAAAAGATTAACTGTTATTGGCTTTGGATTAGTGAAACTATTTATAGATCGGTTTCGTTTATCTTTTTTTACTTGGTTTTACGAAATTACTGTTAATAAATGCGTTTTTCAAAATATTAACTGTTATTGGCTTTGGATTAGTGAAACTGTTTATAAATCTCTTTCGTTTATCTATTTCTCTTGGTTTTACGAAAATACTGTTAATAAATGCGTTTTTTCAAAAGATTAACTGTTATTGGCTTTGGATTAGTTAAACTGTTTATAAATCTCTTTCGTTTATCTATTTCTCGTGGTTTTACGGAAATACTGTTAATAAATGCGTTTTTTCAAAAGATTAACTGTTATTGGCTTTGGATTAGTAAAACTGTTTATAGATCGGTTTCGTTTATCTTTTTTTACTTGGTTTTACGAAATTACTGTTAATAAATGCGTTTTTCAAAAGATTAACTGTTATTGGCTTTGGATTAGTGAAACTGTTTATAAATCTCTTTCGTTTATCTATTTCTCTTGGTTTTACGAAAATACTGTTAATAAATGCGTTTTTTCAAAAGATTAACTGTTATTGGCTTTGGATTAGTAAAACTGTTTATAGATCGGTTTCGTTTATCTTTTTTTACTTGGTTTTACGAAATTACTGTTAATAAATGCGTTTTTCAAAAGATTAACTGTTATTGGCTTTGGATTAGTGAAACTGTTTATAAATCTCTTTCGTTTATCTATTTCTCTTGGTTTTACGGAAATACTGTTAATAAATGCGTTTTTTCAAAAGATTAACTGTTATTGGCTTTGGATTAGTGAAACTATTTATAGATCGGTTTCGTTTATCTTTTTTTACTTGGTTTTACGAAATTACTGTTAATAAATGCGTTTTTCAAAAGATTAACTGTTATTGGCTTTGGATTAGTGAAACTGTTTATAAATCTCTTTCGTTTATCTATTTCTCTTGGTTTTACGAAAATACTGTTAATAAATGCGTTTTTTCAAAAGATTAACTGTTATTGGCTTTGGATTAGTTAAACTGTTTATAAATCTCTTTCGTTTATCTATTTCTCGTGGTTTTACGGAAATACTGTTAATAAATGCGTTTTTTCAAAAGATTAACTGTTATTGGCTTTGGATTAGTAAAACTGTTTATAGATCGGTTTCGTTTATCTTTTTTTACTTGGTTTTACGAAATTACTGTTAATAAATGCATTTTTCAAAAGATTAACTGTTATTGGCTTTGGATTAGTGAAACTGTTTATAAATCTCTTTCGTTTATCTATTTCTCTTGGTGTTACGGGAATACTGTTAATAAATGCGTTTTTTCAAAAGATTAACTGTTATTGGCTTTGGATTAGTGAAAATGTTTATAAATCTCTTTCGTTTATCTATTTCTCTTGGTTTTACGGGAATACTGTTAATAAATGCGTTTTTTCAAAAGATTAACTGTAATTGGCTTTGGATTAGTTAAACTGTTTATAAATCTCTTTCGTTTATCTATTTCTCTTGGTTTTACGGGAATACTGTTAATAAATGCGTTTTTTCAAAAGATTAACTGTAATTGGCTTTGGATTAGTTAAACTGTTTATAAATCTCTTTCGTTTATCTATTTCTCTTGGTTTTACGGGAATACTGTTAATAAATGCGTTTTTTCAAAAGATTAACTGTTATTGGCTTTGGATTAGTGAAACTGTTTATAAATCTCTTTCGTTTATCTATTTCTCTTGGTTTTACGGGAATACTGTTAATAAATGCGTTTTTTCAAAAGATTAACTGTAATTGGCTTTGGATTAGTGAAACTGTTTATAAAGCTCTTTCGTTTATCTATTTCTCTTGGTTTTACGGGAATACTGTTAATAAATGCGTTTTTTCAAAAGATTAACTGTAATTGGCTTTGGATTAGTGAAACTGTTTATAAATCTCTTTCGTTTATCTATTTCTCTTGGTTTTACGGAAATACTGTTAATAAATGCGTTTTTTCAAAAGATTAACTGTTATTGGCTTTGGATTAGTGAAACTATTTATAGATCGGTTTCGTTTATCTTTTTTTACTTGGTTTTACGAAATTACTGTTAATAAATGCGTTTTTCAAAATATTAACTGTTATTGGCTTTGGATTAGTGAAACTGTTTATAAATCTCTTTCGTTTATCTATTTCTCTTGGTTTTACGGGAATACTGTTAATAAATGCGTTTTTTCAAAAGATTAACTGTTATTGGCTTTGGATTAGTGAAAATGTTTATAAATCTCTTTCGTTTATCTATTTCTCTTGGTGTTACGGGAATACTGTTAATAAATGCGTTTTTTCAAAAGATTAACTGTTATTGGCTTTGGATTAGTAAAACTGTTTATAGATCGGTTTCGTTTATCTTTTTTTACTTGGTTTTACGAAATTACTGTTAATAAATGCGTTTTTCAAAAGATTAACTGTTATTGGCTTTGGATTAGTGAAACTGTTTATAAATCTCTTTCGTTTATCTATTTCTCTTGGTTTTACGGAAATACTGTTAATAAATGCGTTTTTTCAAAAGATTAACTGTTATTGGCTTTGGATTAGTGAAACTATTTATAGATCGGTTTCGTTTATCTTTTTTTACTTGGTTTTACGAAATTACTGTTAATAAATGCGTTTTTCAAAAGATTAACTGTTATTGGCTTTGGATTAGTGAAACTGTTTATAAATCTCTTTCGTTTATCTATTTCTCTTGGTTTTACGAAAATACTGTTAATAAATGCGTTTTTTCAAAAGATTAACTGTTATTGGCTTTGGATTAGTTAAACTGTTTATAAATCTCTTTCGTTTATCTATTTCTCGTGGTTTTACGGAAATACTGTTAATAAATGCGTTTTTTCAAAAGATTAACTGTTATTGGCTTTGGATTAGTAAAACTGTTTATAGATCGGTTTCGTTTATCTTTTTTTACTTGGTTTTACGAAATTACTGTTAATAAATGCATTTTTCAAAAGATTAACTGTTATTGGCTTTGGATTAGTGAAACTGTTTATAAATCTCTTTCGTTTATCTATTTCTCTTGGTTTTACGAAAATACTGTTAATAAATGCGTTTTTTCAAAAGATTAACTGTTATTGGCTTTGGATTAGTTAAACTGTTTATAAATCTCTTTCGTTTATCTATTTCTCTTGGTTTTACGGAAATACTATTAATAAATGCGTTTTTTCAAAAGATTAACTGTTATTGGCTTTGGATTAGTAAAACTGTTTATAAATCTCTTTCGTTTATCTATTTCTCTTGGTTTTACGGGAATACTGTTAATAAATGCGTTTTTTCAAAAGATTAACTGTAATTGGCTTTGGATTAGTGAAACTGTTTATAAATCTCTTTCGTTTATCTATTTCTCTTGGTTTTACGGGAATACTGTTAATAAATGCGTTTTTTCAAAAGATTAACTGTTATTGGCTTTGGATTAGTGAAACTGTTTATAGATCGGTTTCGTTTATCTTTTTTTACTTGGTTTTACGAAATTACTGTTAATAAATGCGTTTTTCAAAAGATTAACTGTTATTGGCTTTGGATTAGTGAAACTGTTTATAAATCTCTTTCGTTTATCTATTTCTCTTGGTTTTACGAAAATACTGTTAATAAATGCGTTTTTTCAAAAGATTAACTGTTATTGGCTTTGGATTAGTGAAACTGTTTATAAATCTCTTTCGTTTATCTATTTCTCTTGGTGTTACGGGAATACTGTTAATAAATGCGTTTTTTCAAAAGATTAACTGTTATTGGCTTTGGATTAGTGAAAATGTTTATAAATCTCTTTCGTTTATCTATTTCTCTTGGTTTTACGGGAATACTGTTAATAAATGCGTTTTTTCAAAAGATTAACTGTAATTGGCTTTGGATTAGTTAAACTGTTTATAAATCTCTTTCGTTTATCTATTTCTCTTGGTTTTACGGGAATACTGTTAATAAATGCGTTTTTTCAAAAGATTAACTGTAATTGGCTTTGGATTAGTTAAACTGTTTATAAATCTCTTTCGTTTATCTATTTCTCTTGGTTTTACGGGAATACTGTTAATAAATGCGTTTTTTCAAAAGATTAACTATTATTGGCTTTGGATTAGTGAAACTGTTTATAAATCTCTTTCGTTTATCTATTTCTCTTGGTTTTACGGGAATACTGTTAATAAATGCGTTTTTTCAAAAGATTAACTGTAATTGGCTTTGGATTAGTGAAACTGTTTATAAAGCTCTTTCGTTTATCTATTTCTCTTGGTTTTACGGGAATACTGTTAATAAATGCGTTTTTTCAAAAGATTAACTGTAATTGGCTTTGGATTAGTGAAACTGTTTATAAATCTCTTTCGTTTATCTATTTCTCTTGGTTTTACGGAAATACTGTTAATAAATGCGTTTTTTCAAAAGATTAACTGTTATTGGCTTTGGATTAGTGAAACTATTTATAGATCGGTTTCGTTTATCTTTTTTTACTTGGTTTTACGAAATTACTGTTAATAAATGCGTTTTTCAAAATATTAACTGTTATTGGCTTTGGATTAGTGAAACTGTTTATAAATCTCTTTCGTTTATCTATTTCTCTTGGTTTTACGAAAATACTGTTAATAAATGCGTTTTTTCAAAAGATTAACTGTTATTGGCTTTGGATTAGTTAAACTGTTTATAAATCTCTTTCGTTTATCTATTTCTCGTGGTTTTACGGAAATACTGTTAATAAATGCGTTTTTTCAAAAGATTAACTGTTATTGGCTTTGGATTAGTAAAACTGTTTATAGATCGGTTTCGTTTATCTTTTTTTACTTGGTTTTACGAAATTACTGTTAATAAATGCGTTTTTCAAAAGATTAACTGTTATTGGCTTTGGATTAGTGAAACTGTTTATAAATCTCTTTCGTTTATCTATTTCTCTTGGTTTTACGAAAATACTGTTAATAAATGCGTTTTTTCAAAAGATTAACTGTTATTGGCTTTGGATTAGTAAAACTGTTTATAGATCGGTTTCGTTTATCTTTTTTTACTTGGTTTTACGAAATTACTGTTAATAAATGCGTTTTTCAAAAGATTAACTGTTATTGGCTTTGGATTAGTGAAACTGTTTATAAATCTCTTTCGTTTATCTATTTCTCTTGGTTTTACGGAAATACTGTTAATAAATGCGTTTTTTCAAAAGATTAACTGTTATTGGCTTTGGATTAGTGAAACTATTTATAGATCGGTTTCGTTTATCTTTTTTTACTTGGTTTTACGAAATTACTGTTAATAAATGCGTTTTTCAAAAGATTAACTGTTATTGGCTTTGGATTAGTGAAACTGTTTATAAATCTCTTTCGTTTATCTATTTCTCTTGGTTTTACGAAAATACTGTTAATAAATGCGTTTTTTCAAAAGATTAACTGTTATTGGCTTTGGATTAGTTAAACTGTTTATAAATCTCTTTCGTTTATCTATTTCTCTTGGTTTTACGGAAATACTGTTAATAAATGCGTTTTTTCAAAAGATTAACTGTTATTGGCTTTGGATTAGTAAAACTGTTTATAGATCGGTTTCGTTTATCTTTTTTTACTTGGTTTTACGAAATTACTGTTAATAAATGCATTTTTCAAAAGATTAACTGTTATTGGCTTTGGATTAGTGAAACTGTTTATAAATCTCTTTCGTTTATCTATTTCTCTTGGTGTTACGGGAATACTGTTAATAAATGCGTTTTTTCAAAAGATTAACTGTTATTGGCTTTGGATTAGTGAAAATGTTTATAAATCTCTTTCGTTTATCTATTTCTCTTGGTTTTACGGGAATACTGTTAATAAATGCGTTTTTTCAAAAGATTAACTGTAATTGGCTTTGGATTAGTTAAACTGTTTATAAATCTCTTTCGTTTATCTATTTCTCTTGGTTTTACGGGAATACTGTTAATAAATGCGTTTTTCAAAAGATTAACTGTAATTGGCTTTGGATTAGTTAAACTGTTTATAAATCTCTTTCGTTTATCTATTTCTCTTGGTTTTACGGGAATACTGTTAATAAATGCGTTTTTTCAAAAGATTAACTATTATTGGCTTTGGATTAGTGAAACTGTTTATAAATCTCTTTCGTTTATCTATTTCTCTTGGTTTTACGGGAATACTGTTAATAAATGCGTTTTTTCAAAAGATTAACTGTAATTGGCTTTGGATTAGTGAAACTGTTTATAAAGCTCTTTCGTTTATCTATTTCTCTTGGTTTTACGGGAATACTGTTAATAAATGCGTTTTTTCAAAAGATTAACTGTAATTGGCTTTGGATTAGTGAAACTGTTTATAAATCTCTTTCGTTTATCTATTTCTCTTGGTTTTACGGAAATACTGTTAATAAATGCGTTTTTTCAAAAGATTAACTGTTATTGGCTTTGGATTAGTGAAACTGTTTATAAATCTCTTTCGTTTATCTATTTCTCTTGGTTTTACGAAATTACTGTTAATAAATGCGTTTTTCAAAATATTAACTGTTATTGGCTTTGGATTAGTGAAACTGTTTATAAATCTCTTTCGTTTATCTATTTCTCTTGGTGTTACGGGAATACTGTTAATAAATGCGTTTTTTCAAAAGATTAACTGTTATTGGCTTTGGATTAGTGAAAATGTTTATAAATCTCTTTCGTTTATCTATTTCTCTTGGTGTTACGGGAATACTGTTAATAAATGCGTTTTTTCAAAAGATTAACTGTTATTGGCTTTGGATTAGTAAAACTGTTTATAGATCGGTTTCGTTTATCTTTTTTTACTTGGTTTTACGAAATTACTGTTAATAAATGCGTTTTTCAAAAGATTAACTGTTATTGGCTTTGGATTAGTGAAACTGTTTATAAATCTCTTTCGTTTATCTATTTCTCTTGGTTTTACGGAAATACTGTTAATAAATGCGTTTTTTCAAAAGATTAACTGTTATTGGCTTTGGATTAGTGAAACTATTTATAGATCGGTTTCGTTTATCTTTTTTTACTTGGTGTTACGGGAATACTGTTAATAAATGCGTTTTTTCAAAAGATTAACTGTTATTGGCTTTGGATTAGTAAAACTGTTTATAGATCGGTTTCGTTTATCTTTTTTTACTTGGTTTTACGAAATTACTGTTAATAAATGCGTTTTTCAAAAGATTAACTGTTATTGGCTTTGGATTAGTGAAACTGTTTATAAATCTCTTTCGTTTATCTATTTCTCTTGGTTTTACGGAAATACTGTTAATAAATGCGTTTTTTCAAAAGATTAACTGTTATTGGCTTTGGATTAGTGAAACTATTTATAGATCGGTTTCGTTTATCTTTTTTTACTTGGTTTTACGAAATTACTGTTAATAAATGCGTTTTTCAAAAGATTAACTGTTATTGGCTTTGGATTAGTGAAACTGTTTATAAATCTCTTTCGTTTATCTATTTCTCTTGGTTTTACGAAAATACTGTTAATAAATGCGTTTTTTCAAAAGATTAACTGTTATTGGCTTTGGATTAGTTAAACTGTTTATAAATCTCTTTCGTTTATCTATTTCTCTTGGTTTTACGGAAATACTATTAATAAATGCGTTTTTTCAAAAGATTAACTGTTATTGGCTTTGGATTAGTAAAACTGTTTATAAATCTCTTTCGTTTATCTATTTCTCTTGGTTTTACGGGAATACTGTTAATAAATGCGTTTTTTCAAAAGATTAACTGTAATTGGCTTTGGATTAGTGAAACTGTTTATAAATCTCTTTCGTTTATCTATTTCTCTTGGTTTTACGGGAATACTGTTAATAAATGCGATTTTTCAAAAGATTAACTGTTATTGGCTTTGGATTAGTGAAACTGTTTATAGATCGGTTTCGTTTATCTTTTTTTACTTGGTTTTACGAAATTACTGTTAATAAATGCGTTTTTCAAAAGATTAACTGTTATTGGCTTTGGATTAGTGAAACTGTTTATAAATCTCTTTCGTTTATCTATTTCTCTTGGTTTTACGAAAATACTGTTAATAAATGCGTTTTTTCAAAAGATTAACTGTAATTGGCTTTGGATTAGTGAAACTGTTTATAAATCTCTTTCGTTTATCTATTTCTCTTGGTGTTACGGGAATACTGTTAATAAATGCGTTTTTTCAAAAGATTAACTGTTATTGGCTTTGGATTAGTGAAAATGTTTATAAATCTCTTTCGTTTATCTATTTCTCTTGGTTTTACGGGAATACTGTTAATAAATGCGTTTTTTCAAAAGATTAACTGTAATTGGCTTTGGATTAGTTAAACTGTTTATAAATCTCTTTCGTTTATCTATTTCTCTTGGTTTTACGGGAATACTGTTAATAAATGCGTTTTTTCAAAAGATTAACTGTAATTGGCTTTGGATTAGTTAAACTGTTTATAAATCTCTTTCGTTTATCTATTTCTCTTGGTTTTACGGGAATACTGTTAATAAATGCGTTTTTTCAAAAGATTAACTGTTATTGGCTTTGGATTAGTGAAACTGTTTATAAATCTCTTTCGTTTATCTATTTCTCTTGGTTTTACGGGAATACTGTTAATAAATGCGTTTTTTCAAAAGATTAACTGTAATTGGCTTTGGATTAGTGAAACTGTTTATAAAGCTCTTTCGTTTATCTATTTCTCTTGGTTTTACGGGAATACTGTTAATAAATGCGTTTTTTCAAAAGATTAACTGTAATTGGCTTTGGATTAGTGAAACTGTTTATAAATCTCTTTCGTTTATCTATTTCTCTTGGTTTTACGGAAATACTGTTAATAAATGCGTTTTTTCAAAAGATTAACTGTTATTGGCTTTGGATTAGTGAAACTATTTATAGATCGGTTTCGTTTATCTTTTTTTACTTGGTTTTACGAAATTACTGTTAATAAATGCGTTTTTCAAAATATTAACTGTTATTGGCTTTGGATTAGTGAAACTGTTTATAAATCTCTTTCGTTTATCTATTTCTCTTGGTTTTACGAAAATACTGTTAATAAATGCGTTTTTTCAAAAGATTAACTGTTATTGGCTTTGGATTAGTTAAACTGTTTATAAATCTCTTTCGTTTATCTATTTCTCGTGGTTTTACGGAAATACTGTTAATAAATGCGTTTTTTCAAAAGATTAACTGTTATTGGCTTTGGATTAGTAAAACTGTTTATAGATCGGTTTCGTTTATCTTTTTTTACTTGGTTTTACGAAATTACTGTTAATAAATGCGTTTTTCAAAAGATTAACTGTTATTGGCTTTGGATTAGTGAAACTGTTTATAAATCTCTTTCGTTTATCTATTTCTCTTGGTTTTACGAAAATACTGTTAATAAATGCGTTTTTTCAAAAGATTAACTGTTATTGGCTTTGGATTAGTAAAACTGTTTATAGATCGGTTTCGTTTATCTTTTTTTACTTGGTTTTACGAAATTACTGTTAATAAATGCATTTTTCAAAAGATTAACTGTTATTGGCTTTGGATTAGTGAAACTGTTTATAAATCTCTTTCGTTTATCTATTTCTCTTGGTTTTACGGAAATACTGTTAATAAATGCGTTTTTTCAAAAGATTAACTGTTATTGGCTTTGGATTAGTGAAACTATTTATAGATCGGTTTCGTTTATCTTTTTTTACTTGGTTTTACGAAATTACTGTTAATAAATGCGTTTTTCAAAAGATTAACTGTTATTGGCTTTGGATTAGTGAAACTGTTTATAAATCTCTTTCGTTTATCTATTTCTCTTGGTTTTACGAAAATACTGTTAATAAATGCGTTTTTTCAAAAGATTAACTGTTATTGGCTTTGGATTAGTTAAACTGTTTATAAATCTCTTTCGTTTATCTATTTCTCGTGGTTTTACGGAAATACTGTTAATAAATGCGTTTTTTCAAAAGATTAACTGTTATTGGCTTTGGATTAGTTAAACTGTTTATAGATCGGTTTCGTTTATCTTTTTTTACTTGGTTTTACGAAATTACTGTTAATAAATGCATTTTTCAAAAGATTAACTGTTATTGGCTTTGGATTAGTGAAACTGTTTATAAATCTCTTTCGTTTATCTATTTCTCTTGGTGTTACGGGAATACTGTTAATAAATGCGTTTTTTCAAAAGATTAACTGTTATTGGCTTTGGATTAGTGAAAATGTTTATAAATCTCTTTCGTTTATCTATTTCTCTTGGTTTTACGGGAATACTGTTAATAAATGCGTTTTTTCAAAAGATTAACTGTAATTGGCTTTGGATTAGTTAAACTGTTTATAAATCTCTTTCGTTTATCTATTTCTCTTGGTTTTACGGGAATACTGTTAATAAATGCGTTTTTTCAAAAGATTAACTGTAATTGGCTTTGGATTAGTTAAACTGTTTATAAATCTCTTTCGTTTATCTATTTCTCTTGGTTTTACGGGAATACTGTTAATAAATGCGTTTTTTCAAAAGATTAACTATTATTGGCTTTGGATTAGTGAAACTGTTTATAAATCTCTTTCGTTTATCTATTTCTCTTGGTTTTACGGGAATACTGTTAATAAATGCGTTTTTTCAAAAGATTAACTGTAATTGGCTTTGGATTAGTGAAACTGTTTATAAAGCTCTTTCGTTTATCTATTTCTCTTGGTTTTACGGGAATACTGTTAATAAATGCGTTTTTTCAAAAGATTAACTGTAATTGGCTTTGGATTAGTGAAACTGTTTATAAATCTCTTTCGTTTATCTATTTCTCTTGGTTTTACGGAAATACTGTTAATAAATGCGTTTTTTCAAAAGATTAACTGTTATTGGCTTTGGATTAGTGAAACTATTTATAGATCGGTTTCGTTTATCTTTTTTTACTTGGTTTTACGAAATTACTGTTAATAAATGCGTTTTTCAAAATATTAACTGTTATTGGCTTTGGATTAGTGAAACTGTTTATAAATCTCTTTCGTTTATCTATTTCTCTTGGTGTTACGGGAATACTGTTAATAAATGCGTTTTTTCAAAAGATTAACTGTTATTGGCTTTGGATTAGTGAAAATGTTTATAAATCTCTTTCGTTTATCTATTTCTCTTGGTGTTACGGGAATACTGTTAATAAATGCGTTTTTTCAAAAGATTAACTGTTATTGGCTTTGGATTAGTAAAACTGTTTATAGATCGGTTTCGTTTATCTTTTTTTACTTGGTTTTACGAAATTACTGTTAATAAATGCGTTTTTCAAAAGATTAACTGTTATTGGCTTTGGATTAGTGAAACTGTTTATAAATCTCTTTCGTTTATCTATTTCTCTTGGTTTTACGGGAATACTGTTAATAAATGCGTTTTTTCAAAAGATTAACTGTTATTGGCTTTGGATTAGTGAAACTATTTATAGATCGGTTTCGTTTATCTTTTTTTACTTGGTTTTACGAAATTACTGTTAATAAATGCGTTTTTCAAAAGATTAACTGTTATTGGCTTTGGATTAGTGAAACTGTTTATAAATCTCTTTCGTTTATCTATTTCTCTTGGTTTTACGAAAATACTGTTAATAAATGCGTTTTTTCAAAAGATTAACTGTTATTGGCTTTGGATTAGTTAAACTGTTTATAAATCTCTTTCGTTTATCTATTTCTCGTGGTTTTACGGAAATACTGTTAATAAATGCGTTTTTTCAAAAGATTAACTGTTATTGGCTTTGGATTAGTAAAACTGTTTATAGATCGGTTTCGTTTATCTTTTTTTACTTGGTTTTACGAAATTACTGTTAATAAATGCATTTTTCAAAAGATTAACTGTTATTGGCTTTGGATTAGTGAAACTGTTTATAAATCTCTTTCGTTTATCTATTTCTCTTGGTTTTACGAAAATACTGTTAATAAATGCGTTTTTTCAAAAGATTAACTGTTATTGGCTTTGGATTAGTTAAACTGTTTATAAATCTCTTTCGTTTATCTATTTCTCTTGGTTTTACGGAAATACTATTAATAAATGCGTTTTTTCAAAAGATTAACTGTTATTGGCTTTGGATTAGTAAAACTGTTTATAAATCTCTTTCGTTTATCTATTTCTCTTGGTTTTACGGGAATACTGTTAATAAATGCGTTTTTTCAAAAGATTAACTGTAATTGGCTTTGGATTAGTGAAACTGTTTATAAATCTCTTTCGTTTATCTATTTCTCTTGGTTTTACGGGAATACTGTTAATAAATGCGATTTTTCAAAAGATTAACTGTTATTGGCTTTGGATTAGTGAAACTGTTTATAGATCGGTTTCGTTTATCTTTTTTTACTTGGTTTTACGAAATTACTGTTAATAAATGCGTTTTTCAAAAGATTAACTGTTATTGGCTTTGGATTAGTGAAACTGTTTATAAATCTCTTTCGTTTATCTATTTCTCTTGGTTTTACGGAAATACTGTTAATAAATGCGTTTTTTCAAAAGATTAACTGTTATTGGCTTTGGATTAGTGAAACTATTTATAGATCGGTTTCGTTTATCTTTTTTTACTTGGTTTTACGAAATTACTGTTAATAAATGCGTTTTTCAAAAGATTAACTGTTATTGGCTTTGGATTAGTGAAACTGTTTATAAATCTCTTTCGTTTATCTATTTCTCTTGGTTTTACGAAAATACTGTTAATAAATGCGTTTTTTCAAAAGATTAACTGTTATTGGCTTTGGATTAGTTAAACTGTTTATAAATCTCTTTCGTTTATCTATTTCTCTTGGTTTTACGGAAATACTATTAATAAATGCGTTTTTTCAAAAGATTAACTGTTATTGGCTTTGGATTAGTAAAACTGTTTATAAATCTCTTTCGTTTATCTATTTCTCTTGGTTTTACGGGAATACTGTTAATAAATGCGTTTTTTCAAAAGATTAACTGTAATTGGCTTTGGATTAGTGAAACTGTTTATAAATCTCTTTCGTTTATCTATTTCTCTTGGTTTTACGGGAATACTGTTAATAAATGCGATTTTTCAAAAGATTAACTGTTATTGGCTTTGGATTAGTGAAACTGTTTATAGATCGGTTTCGTTTATCTTTTTTTACTTGGTTTTACGAAATTACTGTTAATAAATGCGTTTTTCAAAAGATTAACTGTTATTGGCTTTGGATTAGTGAAACTGTTTATAAATCTCTTTCGTTTATCTATTTCTCTTGGTTTTACGAAAATACTGTTAATAAATGCGTTTTTTCAAAAGATTAACTGTAATTGGCTTTGGATTAGTGAAACTGTTTATAAATCTCTTTCGTTTATCTATTTCTCTTGGTTTTACGGGAATACTGTTAATAAATGCGTTTTTTCAAAAGATTAACTGTTATTGGCTTTGGATTAGTGAAAATGTTTATAAATCTCTTTCGTTTATCTATTTCTCTTGGTTTTACGGGAATACTGTTAATAAATGCGTTTTTTCAAAAGATTAACTGTAATTGGCTTTGGATTAGTTAAACTGTTTATAAATCTCTTTCGTTTATCTATTTCTCTTGGTTTTACGGGAATACTGTTAATAAATGCGTTTTTTCAAAAGATTAACTGTAATTGGCTTTGGATTAGTTAAACTGTTTATAAATCTCTTTCGTTTATCTATTTCTCTTGGTTTTACGGGAATACTGTTAATAAATGCGTTTTTTCAAAAGATTAACTATTATTGGCTTTGGATTAGTGAAACTGTTTATAAATCTCTTTCGTTTATCTATTTCTCTTGGTTTTACGGGAATACTGTTAATAAATGCGTTTTTTCAAAAGATTAACTGTTATTGGCTTTGGATTAGTGAAACTGTTTATAAAGCTCTTTCGTTTATCTATTTCTCTTGGTTTTACGGGAATACTGTTAATAAATGCGTTTTTTCAAAAGATTAACTGTAATTGGCTTTGGATTAGTGAAACTGTTTATAAATCTCTTTCGTTTATCTATTTCTCTTGGTTTTACGGAAATACTGTTAATAAATGCGTTTTTTCAAAAGATTAACTGTTATTGGCTTTGGATTAGTGAAACTATTTATAGATCGGTTTCGTTTATCTTTTTTTACTTGGTTTTACGAAATTACTGTTAATAAATGCGTTTTTCAAAATATTAACTGTTATTGGCTTTGGATTAGTGAAACTGTTTATAAATCTCTTTCGTTTATCTATTTCTCTTGGTTTTACGAAAATACTGTTAATAAATGCGTTTTTTCAAAAGATTAACTGTTATTGGCTTTGGATTAGTTAAACTGTTTATAAATCTCTTTCGTTTATCTATTTCTCGTGGTTTTACGGAAATACTGTTAATAAATGCGTTTTTTCAAAAGATTAACTGTTATTGGCTTTGGATTAGTAAAACTGTTTATAGATCGGTTTCGTTTATCTTTTTTTACTTGGTTTTACGAAATTACTGTTAATAAATGCGTTTTTCAAAAGATTAACTGTTATTGGCTTTGGATTAGTGAAACTGTTTATAAATCTCTTTCGTTTATCTATTTCTCTTGGTTTTACGAAAATACTGTTAATAAATGCGTTTTTTCAAAAGATTAACTGTTATTGGCTTTGGATTAGTAAAACTGTTTATAGATCGGTTTCGTTTATCTTTTTTTACTTGGTTTTACGAAATTACTGTTAATAAATGCGTTTTTCAAAAGATTAACTGTTATTGGCTTTGGATTAGTGAAACTGTTTATAAATCTCTTTCGTTTATCTATTTCTCTTGGTTTTACGGAAATACTGTTAATAAATGCGTTTTTTCAAAAGATTAACTGTTATTGGCTTTGGATTAGTGAAACTATTTATAGATCGGTTTCGTTTATCTTTTTTTACTTGGTTTTACGAAAATACTGTTAATAAATGCGTTTTTCAAAAGATTAACTGTTATTGGCTTTGGATTAGTGAAACTGTTTATAAATCTCTTTCGTTTATCTATTTCTCTTGGTTTTACGAAAATACTGTTAATAAATGCGTTTTTTCAAAAGATTAACTGTTATTGGCTTTGGATTAGTGAAACTGTTTATAAATCTCTTTCGTTTATCTATTTCTCGTGGTTTTACGGAAATACTGTTAATAAATGCGTTTTTTCAAAAGATTAACTGTTATTGGCTTTGGATTAGTAAAACTGTTTATAGATCGGTTTCGTTTATCTTTTTTTACTTGGTTTTACGAAATTACTGTTAATAAATGCGTTTTTCAAAAGATTAACTGTTATTGGCTTTGGATTAGTGAAACTGTTTATAAATCTCTTTCGTTTATCTATTTCTCTTGGTGTTACGGGAATACTGTTAATAAATGCGTTTTTTCAAAAGATTAACTGTTATTGGCTTTGGATTAGTGAAAATGTTTATAAATCTCTTTCGTTTATCTATTTCTCTTGGTTTTACGGGAATACTGTTAATAAATGCGTTTTTTCAAAAGATTAACTGTAATTGGCTTTGGATTAGTTAAACTGTTTATAAATCTCTTTCGTTTATCTATTTCTCTTGGTTTTACGGGAATACTGTTAATAAATGCGTTTTTTCAAAAGATTAACTGTAATTGGCTTTGGATTAGTTAAACTGTTTATAAATCTCTTTCGTTTATCTATTTCTCTTGGTTTTACGGGAATACTGTTAATAAATGCGTTTTTTCAAAAGATTAACTATTATTGGCTTTGGATTAGTGAAACTGTTTATAAATCTCTTTCGTTTATCTATTTCTCTTGGTTTTACGGGAATACTGTTAATAAATGCGTTTTTTCAAAAGATTAACTGTAATTGGCTTTGGATTAGTGAAACTGTTTATAAAGCTCTTTCGTTTATCTATTTCTCTTGGTTTTACGGGAATACTGTTAATAAATGCGTTTTTTCAAAAGATTAACTGTAATTGGCTTTGGATTAGTGAAACTGTTTATAAATCTCTTTCGTTTATCTATTTCTCTTGGTTTTACGGAAATACTGTTAATAAATGCGTTTTTCAAAAGATTAACTGTTATTGGCTTTGGATTAGTGAAACTGTTTATAAATCTCTTTCGTTTATCTATTTCTCTTGGTTTTACGGAAATACTGTTAATAAATGCGTTTTTTCAAAAGATTAACTGTTATTGGCTTTGGATTAGTGAAACTATTTATAGATCGGTTTCGTTTATCTTTTTTTACTTGGTTTTACGAAATTACTGTTAATAAATGCGTTTTTCAAAAGATTAACTGTTATTGGCTTTGGAT
The DNA here is from genome assembly GCF_905147105.1 of Pieris brassicae. Classification (NCBI taxonomy): domain Eukaryota; kingdom Metazoa; phylum Arthropoda; class Insecta; order Lepidoptera; family Pieridae; genus Pieris; species Pieris brassicae. The sequence goes on from NW_025576234.1 coordinate 48,352, forward strand.
TAGTGAAACTGTTTATAAATCTCTTTCGTTTATCTATTTCTCTTGGTTTTACGAAAATACTGTTAATAAATGCGTTTTTTCAAAAGATTAACTGTTATTGGCTTTGGATTAGTTAAACTGTTTATAAATCTCTTTCGTTTATCTATTTCTCGTGGTTTTACGGAAATACTGTTAATAAATGCGTTTTTTCAAAAGATTAACTGTTATTGGCTTTGGATTAGTAAAACTGTTTATAGATCGGTTTCGTTTATCTTTTTTTACTTGGTTTTACGAAATTACTGTTAATAAATGCATTTTTCAAAAGATTAACTGTTATTGGCTTTGGATTAGTGAAACTGTTTATAAATCTCTTTCGTTTATCTATTTCTCTTGGTGTTACGGGAATACTGTTAATAAATGCGTTTTTTCAAAAGATTAACTGTTATTGGCTTTGGATTAGTGAAAATGTTTATAAATCTCTTTCGTTTATCTATTTCTCTTGGTTTTACGGGAATACTGTTAATAAATGCGTTTTTTCAAAAGATTAACTGTAATTGGCTTTGGATTAGTTAAACTGTTTATAAATCTCTTTCGTTTATCTATTTCTCTTGGTTTTACGGGAATACTGTTAATAAATGCGTTTTTTCAAAAGATTAACTGTAATTGGCTTTGGATTAGTTAAACTGTTTATAAATCTCTTTCGTTTATCTATTTCTCTTGGTTTTACGGGAATACTGTTAATAAATGCGTTTTTTCAAAAGATTAACTATTATTGGCTTTGGATTAGTGAAACTGTTTATAAATCTCTTTCGTTTATCTATTTCTCTTGGTTTTACGGGAATACTGTTAATAAATGCGTTTTTTTCAAAAGATTAACTGTAATTGGCTTTGGATTAGTGAAACTGTTTATAAAGCTCTTTCGTTTATCTATTTCTCTTGGTTTTACGGGAATACTGTTAATAAATGCGTTTTTTCAAAAGATTAACTGTAATTGGCTTTGGATTAGTGAAACTGTTTATAAATCTCTTTCGTTTATCTATTTCTCTTGGTTTTACGGAAATACTGTTAATAAATGCGTTTTTTCAAAAGATTAACTGTTATTGGCTTTGGATTAGTGAAACTATTTATAGATCGGTTTCGTTTATCTTTTTTTACTTGGTTTTACGAAATTACTGTTAATAAATGCGTTTTTCAAAATATTAACTGTTATTGGCTTTGGATTAGTGAAACTGTTTATAAATCTCTTTCGTTTATCTATTTCTCTTGGTTTTACGAAAATACTGTTAATAAATGCGTTTTTTCAAAAGATTAACTGTTATTGGCTTTGGATTAGTTAAACTGTTTATAAATCTCTTTCGTTTATCTATTTCTCGTGGTTTTACGGAAATACTGTTAATAAATGCGTTTTTTCAAAAGATTAACTGTTATTGGCTTTGGATTAGTAAAACTGTTTATAGATCGGTTTCGTTTATCTTTTTTTACTTGGTTTTACGAAATTACTGTTAATAAATGCGTTTTTCAAAAGATTAACTGTTATTGGCTTTGGATTAGTGAAACTGTTTATAAATCTCTTTCGTTTATCTATTTCTCTTGGTTTTACGAAAATACTGTTAATAAATGCGTTTTTTCAAAAGATTAACTGTTATTGGCTTTGGATTAGTAAAACTGTTTATAGATCGGTTTCGTTTATCTTTTTTTACTTGGTTTTACGAAATTACTGTTAATAAATGCGTTTTTCAAAAGATTAACTGTTATTGGCTTTGGATTAGTGAAACTGTTTATAAATCTCTTTCGTTTATCTATTTCTCTTGGTTTTACGGAAATACTGTTAATAAATGCGTTTTTTCAAAAGATTAACTGTTATTGGCTTTGGATTAGTGAAACTATTTATAGATCGGTTTCGTTTATCTTTTTTTACTTGGTTTTACGAAATTACTGTTAATAAATGCGTTTTTCAAAAGATTAACTGTTATTGGCTTTGGATTAGTGAAACTGTTTATAAATCTCTTTCGTTTATCTATTTCTCTTGGTTTTACGAAAATACTGTTAATAAATGCGTTTTTTCAAAAGATTAACTGTTATTGGCTTTGGATTAGTTAAACTGTTTATAAATCTCTTTCGTTTATCTATTTCTCGTGGTTTTACGGAAATACTGTTAATAAATGCGTTTTTTCAAAAGATTAACTGTTATTGGCTTTGGATTAGTAAAACTGTTTATAGATCGGTTTCGTTTATCTTTTTTTACTTGGTTTTACGAAATTACTGTTAATAAATGCATTTTTCAAAAGATTAACTGTTATTGGCTTTGGATTAGTGAAACTGTTTATAAATCTCTTTCGTTTATCTATTTCTCTTGGTGTTACGGGAATACTGTTAATAAATGCGTTTTTTCAAAAGATTAACTGTTATTGGCTTTGGATTAGTGAAAATGTTTATAAATCTCTTTCGTTTATCTATTTCTCTTGGTTTTACGGGAATACTGTTAATAAATGCGTTTTTTCAAAAGATTAACTGTAATTGGCTTTGGATTAGTTAAACTGTTTATAAATCTCTTTCGTTTATCTATTTCTCTTGGTTTTACGGGAATACTGTTAATAAATGCGTTTTTTTCAAAAGATTAACTGTAATTGGCTTTGGATTAGTTAAACTGTTTATAAATCTCTTTCGTTTATCTATTTCTCTTGGTTTTACGGGAATACTGTTAATAAATGCGTTTTTTCAAAAGATTAACTATTATTGGCTTTGGATTAGTGAAACTGTTTATAAATCTCTTTCGTTTATCTATTTCTCTTGGTTTTACGGGAATACTGTTAATAAATGCGTTTTTTCAAAAGATTAACTGTAATTGGCTTTGGATTAGTGAAACTGTTTATAAAGCTCTTTCGTTTATCTATTTCTCTTGGTTTTACGGGAATACTGTTAATAAATGCGTTTTTTCAAAAGATTAACTGTAATTGGCTTTGGATTAGTGAAACTGTTTATAAATCTCTTTCGTTTATCTATTTCTCTTGGTTTTACGGAAATACTGTTAATAAATGCGTTTTTTCAAAAGATTAACTGTTATTGGCTTTGGATTAGTGAAACTATTTATAGATCGGTTTCGTTTATCTTTTTTTACTTGGTTTTACGAAATTACTGTTAATAAATGCGTTTTTCAAAATATTAACTGTTATTGGCTTTGGATTAGTGAAACTGTTTATAAATCTCTTTCGTTTATCTATTTCTCTTGGTGTTACGGGAATACTGTTAATAAATGCGTTTTTTCAAAAGATTAACTGTTATTGGCTTTGGATTAGTGAAAATGTTTATAAATCTCTTTCGTTTATCTATTTCTCTTGGTTTTACGGGAATACTGTTAATAAATGCGTTTTTTCAAAAGATTAACTGTTATTGGCTTTGGATTAGTAAAACTGTTTATAGATCGGTTTCGTTTATCTTTTTTTACTTGGTTTTACGAAATTACTGTTAATAAATGCGTTTTTCAAAATATTAACTGTTATTGGCTTTGGATTAGTGAAACTGTTTATAAATCTCTTTCGTTTATCTATTTCTCTTGGTTTTACGGGAATACTGTTAATAAATGCGTTTTTTCAAAAGATTAACTGTTATTGGCTTTGGATTAGTGAAACTATTTATAGATCGGTTTCGTTTATCTTTTTTTACTTGGTTTTCCGAAATTACTGTTAATAAATGCGTTTTTCAAAAGATTAACTGTTATTGGCTTTGGATTAGTGAAACTGTTTATAAATCTCTTTCGTTTATCTATTTCTCTTGGTTTTACGGGAATACTGTTAATAAATGCGTTTTTTCAAAAGATTAACTGTTATTGGCTTTGGATTAGTTAAACTGTTTATAAATCTCTTTCGTTTATCTATTTCTCGTGGTTTTACGGAAATACTGTTAATAAATGCGTTTTTTCAAAAGATTAACTGTTATTGGCTTTGGATTAGTAAAACTGTTTATAGATCGGTTTCGTTTATCTTTTTTTACTTGGTTTTACGAAATTACTGTTAATAAATGCATTTTTCAAAAGATTAACTGTTATTGGCTTTGGATTAGTGAAACTGTTTATAAATCTCTTTCGTTTATCTATTTCTCTTGGTTTTACGAAAATACTGTTAATAAATGCGTTTTTTCAAAAGATTAACTGTTATTGGCTTTGGATTAGTTAAACTGTTTATAAATCTCTTTCGTTTATCTATTTCTCTTGGTTTTACGGAAATACTATTAATAAATGCGTTTTTTCAAAAGATTAACTGTTATTGGCTTTGGATTAGTAAAACTGTTTATAAATCTCTTTCGTTTATCTATTTCTCTTGGTTTTACGGGAATACTGTTAATAAATGCGTTTTTTCAAAAGATTAACTGTAATTGGCTTTGGATTAGTGAAACTGTTTATAAATCTCTTTCGTTTATCTATTTCTCTTGGTTTTACGGGAATACTGTTAATAAATGCGATTTTTCAAAAGATTAACTGTTATTGGCTTTGGATTAGTGAAACTGTTTATAGATCGGTTTCGTTTATCTTTTTTTACTTGGTTTTACGAAATTACTGTTAATAAATGCGTTTTTCAAAAGATTAACTGTTATTGGCTTTGGATTAGTGAAACTGTTTATAAATCTCTTTCGTTTATCTATTTCTCTTGGTTTTACGAAAATACTGTTAATAAATGCGTTTTTTCAAAAGATTAACTGTAATTGGCTTTGGATTAGTGAAACTGTTTATAAATCTCTTTCGTTTATCTATTTCTCTTGGTGTTACGGGAATACTGTTAATAAATGCGTTTTTTCAAAAGATTAACTGTTATTGGCTTTGGATTAGTGAAAATGTTTATAAATCTCTTTCGTTTATCTATTTCTCTTGGTTTTACGGGAATACTGTTAATAAATGCGTTTTTTCAAAAGATTAACTGTAATTGGCTTTGGATTAGTTAAACTGTTTATAAATCTCTTTCGTTTATCTATTTCTCTTGGTTTTACGGGAATACTGTTAATAAATGCGTTTTTTCAAAAGATTAACTGTAATTGGCTTTGGATTAGTTAAACTGTTTATAAATCTCTTTCGTTTATCTATTTCTCTTGGTTTTACGGGAATACTGTTAATAAATGCGTTTTTTCAAAAGATTAACTGTTATTGGCTTTGGATTAGTGAAACTGTTTATAAATCTCTTTCGTTTATCTATTTCTCTTGGTTTTACGGGAATACTGTTAATAAATGCGTTTTTTCAAAAGATTAACTGTAATTGGCTTTGGATTAGTGAAACTGTTTATAAAGCTCTTTCGTTTATCTATTTCTCTTGGTTTTACGGGAATACTGTTAATAAATGCGTTTTTTCAAAAGATTAACTGTAATTGGCTTTGGATTAGTGAAACTGTTTATAAATCTCTTTCGTTTATCTATTTCTCTTGGTTTTACGGAAATACTGTTAATAAATGCGTTTTTTCAAAAGATTAACTGTTATTGGCTTTGGATTAGTGAAACTATTTATAGATCGGTTTCGTTTATCTTTTTTTACTTGGTTTTACGAAATTACTGTTAATAAATGCGTTTTTCAAAATATTAACTGTTATTGGCTTTGGATTAGTGAAACTGTTTATAAATCTCTTTCGTTTATCTATTTCTCTTGGTTTTACGAAAATACTGTTAATAAATGCGTTTTTTCAAAAGATTAACTGTTATTGGCTTTGGATTAGTTAAACTGTTTATAAATCTCTTTCGTTTATCTATTTCTCGTGGTTTTACGGAAATACTGTTAATAAATGCGTTTTTTCAAAAGATTAACTGTTATTGGCTTTGGATTAGTAAAACTGTTTATAGATCGGTTTCGTTTATCTTTTTTTACTTGGTTTTACGAAATTACTGTTAATAAATGCATTTTTCAAAAGATTAACTGTTATTGGCTTTGGATTAGTGAAACTGTTTATAAATCTCTTTCGTTTATCTATTTCTCTTGGTTTTACGAAAATACTGTTAATAAATGCGTTTTTTCAAAAGATTAACTGTTATTGGCTTTGGATTAGTAAAACTGTTTATAGATCGGTTTCGTTTATCTTTTTTTACTTGGTTTTACGAAATTACTGTTAATAAATGCGTTTTTCAAAAGATTAACTGTTATTGGCTTTGGATTAGTGAAACTGTTTATAAATCTCTTTCGTTTATCTATTTCTCTTGGTTTTACGGAAATACTGTTAATAAATGCGTTTTTTCAAAAGATTAACTGTTATTGGCTTTGGATTAGTGAAACTATTTATAGATCGGTTTCGTTTATCTTTTTTTACTTGGTTTTACGAAATTACTGTTAATAAATGCGTTTTTCAAAAGATTAACTGTTATTGGCTTTGGATTAGTGAAACTGTTTATAAATCTCTTTCGTTTATCTATTTCTCTTGGTTTTACGAAAATACTGTTAATAAATGCGTTTTTTCAAAAGATTAACTGTTATTGGCTTTGGATTAGTTAAACTGTTTATAAATCTCTTTCGTTTATCTATTTCTCGTGGTTTTACGGAAATACTGTTAATAAATGCGTTTTTTCAAAAGATTAACTGTTATTGGCTTTGGATTAGTAAAACTGTTTATAGATCGGTTTCGTTTATCTTTTTTTACTTGGTTTTACGAAATTACTGTTAATAAATGCATTTTTCAAAAGATTAACTGTTATTGGCTTTGGATTAGTGAAACTGTTTATAAATCTCTTTCGTTTATCTATTTCTCTTGGTGTTACGGGAATACTGTTAATAAATGCGTTTTTTCAAAAGATTAACTGTTATTGGCTTTGGATTAGTGAAAATGTTTATAAATCTCTTTCGTTTATCTATTTCTCTTGGTTTTACGGGAATACTGTTAATAAATGCGTTTTTTCAAAAGATTAACTGTAATTGGCTTTGGATTAGTTAAACTGTTTATAAATCTCTTTCGTTTATCTATTTCTCTTGGTTTTACGGGAATACTGTTAATAAATGCGTTTTTTCAAAAGATTAACTGTAATTGGCTTTGGATTAGTTAAACTGTTTATAAATCTCTTTCGTTTATCTATTTCTCTTGGTTTTACGGGAATACTGTTAATAAATGCGTTTTTTCAAAAGATTAACTATTATTGGCTTTGGATTAGTGAAACTGTTTATAAATCTCTTTCGTTTATCTATTTCTCTTGGTTTTACGGGAATACTGTTAATAAATGCGTTTTTTCAAAAGATTAACTGTAATTGGCTTTGGATTAGTGAAACTGTTTATAAAGCTCTTTCGTTTATCTATTTCTCTTGGTTTTACGGGAATACTGTTAATAAATGCGTTTTTTCAAAAGATTAACTGTAATTGGCTTTGGATTAGTGAAACTGTTTATAAATCTCTTTCGTTTATCTATTTCTCTTGGTTTTACGGAAATACTGTTAATAAATGCGTTTTTTTCAAAAGATTAACTGTTATTGGCTTTGGATTAGTGAAACTATTTATAGATCGGTTTCGTTTATCTTTTTTTACTTGGTTTTACGAAATTACTGTTAATAAATGCGTTTTTCAAAATATTAACTGTTATTGGCTTTGGATTAGTGAAACTGTTTATAAATCTCTTTCGTTTATCTATTTCTCTTGGTGTTACGGGAATACTGTTAATAAATGCGTTTTTTCAAAAGATTAACTGTTATTGGCTTTGGATTAGTGAAAATGTTTATAAATCTCTTTCGTTTATCTATTTCTCTTGGTGTTACGGGAATACTGTTAATAAATGCGTTTTTTCAAAAGATTAACTGTTATTGGCTTTGGATTAGTAAAACTGTTTATAGATCGGTTTCGTTTATCTTTTTTTACTTGGTTTTACGAAATTACTGTTAATAAATGCGTTTTTCAAAAGATTAACTGTTATTGGCTTTGGATTAGTGAAACTGTTTATAAATCTCTTTCGTTTATCTATTTCTCTTGGTTTTACGGAAATACTGTTAATAAATGCGTTTTTTCAAAAGATTAACTGTTATTGGCTTTGGATTAGTGAAACTATTTATAGATCGGTTTCGTTTATCTTTTTTTACTTGGTTTTACGAAATTACTGTTAATAAATGCGTTTTTCAAAAGATTAACTGTTATTGGCTTTGGATTAGTGAAACTGTTTATAAATCTCTTTCGTTTATCTATTTCTCTTGGTTTTACGAAAATACTGTTAATAAATGCGTTTTTTCAAAAGATTAACTGTTATTGGCTTTGGATTAGTTAAACTGTTTATAAATCTCTTTCGTTTATCTATTTCTCGTGGTTTTACGGAAATACTGTTAATAAATGCGTTTTTTCAAAAGATTAACTGTTATTGGCTTTGGATTAGTAAAACTGTTTATAGATCGGTTTCGTTTATCTTTTTTTACTTGGTTTTACGAAATTACTGTTAATAAATGCATTTTTCAAAAGATTAACTGTTATTGGCTTTGGATTAGTGAAACTGTTTATAAATCTCTTTCGTTTATCTATTTCTCTTGGTTTTACGAAAATACTGTTAATAAATGCGTTTTTTCAAAAGATTAACTGTTATTGGCTTTGGATTAGTTAAACTGTTTATAAATCTCTTTCGTTTATCTATTTCTCTTGGTTTTACGGAAATACTATTAATAAATGCGTTTTTTCAAAAGATTAACTGTTATTGGCTTTGGATTAGTAAAACTGTTTATAAATCTCTTTCGTTTATCTATTTCTCTTGGTTTTACGGGAATACTGTTAATAATGCGTTTTTTCAAAAGATTAACTGTAATTGGCTTTGGATTAGTGAAACTGTTTATAAATCTCTTTCGTTTATCTATTTCTCTTGGTTTTACGGGAATACTGTTAATAAATGCGATTTTTCAAAAGATAAACTGTTATTGGCTTTGGATTAGTGAAACTGTTTATAGATCGGGTTTTCGTTTATCTTTTTTTTACTGGTTTTACGAAATTACTGTTAATAAATGCGTTTTTCAAAAAGATTAACTGTTATTGGCTTTGGATTAGTGAAACTGTTTATAAATCTCTATTCGTTATCTATTTCTCTTGGTTTTAACGAAAATAATGTTAATAAATGCGTTTTTTTCAAAAGATTAACTGTAATTGGCTTTGGATTAGTGAAAACTGTTTATAAATCTCTTTCGTTTATCTATTTCTCTTGGTGTTACGGGAATACTGTTAATAAATGCGTTTTTTTCAAAAGATTAACTGTTATTGGCTTTGGATTAGTGAAAATGTTTATAAATCTCTTTCGTTTATCTATTTCTCTTGGTTTTACGGGAATACTGTTAATAAATGCGTTTTTTCAAAAGATTAACTGTAATTGGCTTTGGATTAGTTAAACTGTTTATAAATCTCTTTCGTTTATCTATTTCTCTTGTTTTACGGGAATACTGTTAATAAATGCGTTTTTTCAAAAGATTAACTGTAATTGGCTTTGGATAGTTAAACTGTTATAAATCTCTTTCGTTTATCTATTTCTCTTGGTTTTACGGGAATACTGTTAATAAATGCGTTTTTCAAAAGATAACTATTATTGGCTTTGGATTAGTGAAAACTGTTTATAAATCTCTTTCGTTTATCTATTTCTCTTGGTTTTACGGGAATACTGTTAATAAATGCGTTTTTTCAAAAGATTAACTGTAATTGGCTTTGGATTAGTGAAACTGTTTATAAGCTCTTTCGTTTATCTATTTCTCTTGGTTTTACGGGAATACTGTTAATAAATGCGTTTTTTCAAAAGATTAACTGTAATGGCTTTGGATTAGTGAAACTGTTTATAAATCTCTTTCGTTTATCTATTTCTCTTGGTTTTACGGAAATAACAGTTAATAAATGCGTTTTTTCAAAGATTAACTGTTATTGGCTTTGGATTAGTGAAACTATTTATAGATCGGTTTCGTTTATCTTTTTTTACTTGGTTTTACGAAATTACTGTTAATAAATGCGTTTTTCAAAATATTAACTGTTATTGGCTTTGGATTAGTGAAACTGTTTATAAATCTCTTTCGTTTATCTATTTCTCTTGGTTTTACGAAACTACTGTTAATAAAATGCGTTTTTTCAAAAGATTAACTGTTATTGGCTTTGGATTAGTTAAACTGTTTATAAATCTCTTTTCGTTTATCTATTTCTCGTGGTTTTACGGAAATACTGTTTAATAAATGCGTTTTTTCAAAAGATTAACTGTTATTGGCTTTGGATTAGTAAAACTGTTTATAGATCGGTTTCGTTTATCTTTTTTTACTTGGTTTTACGAAAATACTGTTAATAAATGCGTTTTTTCAAAAGATTAACTGTTATTGGCTTTGGATTAGTGAAACTGTTTATAAATCTCTTTCGTTTATCTATTTCTCTTGGTTTTACGAAATACTGTTAATAAATGCGTTTTTTCATAGATTAACTGTTATTGGCTTTGGATTAGTAAAACTGTTTATAGATCGGTTTCGTTTATCTTTTTTTACTTGGTTTTACGAAATTACTGTTAATAAATGCGTTTTCAAAAGATTAACTGTTATTGGCTTTGGATTAGTGAAACTGTTTATAAATCTCTTTCGTTTATCTATTTCTCTTGGTTTTACGGAAATACTGTTAATAAATGCGTTTTTTCAAAGATTAACTGTTATTGGCTTTGGATAGTGAAACTATTTATAGATCGGTTTCGTTTATCTTTTTTTACTTGGTTTTACGAAATTACTGTTAATAATGCGTTTTTCAAAAGATTAAACTGTTATTGGTCTTTGGATTAGTGAAACTGTTTATAAATCTCTTTCGTTTATCTATTTCTCTTGGTTTTACGAAAATACTGTTAATAAATGCGTTTTTTCAAAAGATTAACTGTTATTGGCTTTGGATTAGTTAAACTGTTTATAATCTCTTTCGTTTATCTATTTCTCGTGGTTTTACGGAAATACTGTTAATAAATGCGTTTTTTTCAAAAGATTAACTGTTATTGGCTTTGGATTAGTAAAACTGTTTATAGATCGGTTTCGTTTATCTATTTTTACTTGGTTTTACGAAATTACTGTTAATAAATGCATTTTCAAAAGATTAACTGTTATTGGCTTTGGATTAGTGAAACTGTTTATAAATCTCTTTCGTTTATCTATTTCTCTTGGTGTTACGGGAATACTGTTAATAAATGCGTTTTTTTCAAAAGATTAACTGTTATTGGCTTTGGATTAGTGAAAATGTTTTATAAATCTCTTTCGTTTATCTATTTCTCTTGGTTTTACGGGAATACTGTTAATAAATGCGTTTTTTTCAAAAGATAAACTGTAATTGGCTTTGGATTAGTTAAACTGTTTATAAATCTCTTTCGTTTATCTATTTCTCTTGGTTTTACGGGAATACTGTTAATAAAATGCGTTTTTTCAAAAGATTAACTGTAATTGGCTTTGGATTAGTTAAACTGTTTTATAAATCTCTTTCGTTTATCTATTTCTCTTGGTTTTACGGGAATACTGTTAATAAATGCGTTTTTTCAAAAGATTAACTATTATTGGCTTTGGATTAGTGAAAACTGTTTATAAATCTCTTTCGTTTATCTATTTCTCTTGGTTTTACGGGAATACTGTTAATAAATGCGTTTTTTCAAAAGATTAACTGTAATTGGCTTTGGATTAGTGAAACTGTTTATATAAGCTCTTTCGTTTATCTATTTCTCTTGGTTTTACGGGAATACTGTTAATAAATGCGTTTTTTCAAAAGATTAACTGTAATTGGCTTTGGATTAGTGAAACTGTTTATAAATCTCTTTCGTTTATCTATTTCTCTTGGTTTTACGGAAATACTGTTAATAAATGCGTTTTTTCAAAAGATTAACTGTTATTGGCTTTGGATTAGTGAAACTATTTATAGATCGGTTTCGTTTATCTTTTTTTACTTGGTTTTACGGAAATACTGTTAATAAATGCGTTTTTTCAAAATATTAACTGTTATTGGCTTTGGATTAAT
>NW_025576235.1:12500-30000 GCF_905147105.1 Pieris brassicae
ACTCGATAGAGGATATCTCCCGGGCCATAAAAAACCAGAATAAAAACGTGACTGCGCACCTGGAGGAACGGGACTTAGAAATCACGGAAAAATATCGAAAGAAAGCTAGAAACCCTCTGGAGAGCCACGTGGTCCTGCAGGTCACGCCTAAATTATGGCAATCACTGACAACAGCTGGCAGGATACACGTGGACCTGCAGAGGGTCTGGGTAGAGGACCAATCCCCTCTGGTCCAGTGTACAATGTGTCTGGGATATGGACACACCCGTCGACACTGTAAGAATGAGACAGAGGTGTGCAGTCACTGCGGAGGAGCCCACATGAGGGCTGATTGCCAGATGCACAAGGAGGGGAAGCCTCCCAGCTGCGTTAATTGTAAAACAGTAAAAGGCAAAAACGCGGAGCACGGAGCCTTCAGCCAGAGCTGTCCAACCCGGCAGGGATGGGACAAAGCGGCAAGGCAAAGTTACGCGTATTGCTAAAAAGCCGAGGGCACAAATGAAAATACCGGCTTTCTCCTGGCACAAGCGAACCTAAGAAAAAAGAGAATCGCAATCCAGGAGTTTGTAAAAGAAGCGGGCGGTAGAAACGTAAAGATAGCACTACTCCAAGAACCGTACACAGGGGCCAGTAAACAGATGGCAGAAAGCCCTGTGTACAGAGTAGTGCAGTGCGTACCCACAGAAAAGAAACCGGTGAAGGCGGCGATACTTGTTTTCGACGAACACATCGAAGTCATACAAGACAAGACACTAATCACGGAAAACATAGTGGCTGCCGTCCTGAGAACGGACCAGTGGGAAATAGGGGTAATTTCTGTGTACTTTGAAGGCGATGAACCCATCGAACCATACCTCGAACAACTAGGAAGCGTCACGAAAAAGCTAAAAACCAAGATGGTGCTAATTGGAGGGGACGTGAACGCATGGAGTGAGTGGTGGGGGAGCCGAAACGAAGACGCACGAGGAAAGGAATTACGAGGGTTCCTTGATGAGGAAGGGCTGAGCATCCTAAATTGTGGCAACACACCCACCTTCGACACCGTACGAGGGGGCCGTAGATACACGAGTGCAGTTGATATCACCGTATGCACAACGGCTCTCCTCAGCAAGGTAACAAGATGGTGGGTTGATACTTCGATTACCAGTTCAGACCACAACACAATTTTTGTGACTACAGCCCTTCAAAAACCCCAAACGCACACACTACCAAAAACGACCCGCAAATACAATACGAAAAAAGCAGACTGGGAGGAATTCAAGAACAATGTAAGGGGACATGGCATAAGCACAGAAACCATTCAAGGACAGAACACAAAAGCCGGGGTCAACAACTTAGTAATGAGCTACATGAAATCAATTATAAATGCCGCTGAAAAATATATCCCCAAATATAAACAAAAAAGGAAACGCTTCGAACCACCCTGGTGGAACAAGGAAATAGAGGCCCTTAAGAAAGATATGACAAGGAAAAAGAAAAGGATCTCATACGCAGCTCCCAGGAGGAGAGAGTGCGTAATAACCGCCTACCTGGAGGCGAAAAAGACATATGAAGAGGAGATCGAGAGGGCCCAGAAGGAAGGGTGGAAAAAACTTTGCACGAAGCGAGAAGGGGAAAGCTTATGGGACAGGATATATAAAATAATAAGGAAGGCGGAAGGGATCAGGGAGGACACCACGCTGATAGAGAAGGGCATTTCGTTGAATTCAGAACAATCCGTGCAGCTGCTGGCCCAGAAATTCTTCCCGCCAGACAATTATGAGATGGATAATGATATCCATCGATTAACAAGAAAAGCAGTCGAGGAAATGACAAGCAGCCTGCGGGAAAGTAGTGCTGATGAAGTGCCAATTACAATGGCGGAGCTCATCGGCACTGCTCGAAGCTTCAACCCGAGGAAGGCCCCGGGGGCTGACGGACTCACCGCCGATATCTGCTGCGCAGCTATCACGGCGAACCCGGAGGTCCCCCTGGCCATCTTCAACAAATGCCTCGAAGTGGGATGCTTCCCTGATCTATGGAAGGAATGCACGATAGTGGTACTGAGGAAGCCAGGAAAGGAGGACTACGCGGCCGCCAAGTCATACCGTCCAATAGGCCTCCTGCCAGTCATGGGGAAGATACTAGAAAAGGTGATGATAAACAGAATTAGACACAGCCTACTCCCCAGGATGAGCAGGAGGCAGTATGGCTTTATGCCGGGAAAAAGCACGGAAGATGCCCTCTTCGATATCTTGACCAAAGCGAGGAGCCACATAAAAAACAAAGAAATAGTGTTGATGGTGTCGCTGGATATCGAGGGGGCTTTCGACAACGCTTGGTGGCCAGCGATCAAGTACCAACTGGCGAAGAAAGACTGTCCCAAGCAACTAAGGCTGGTAGTGGAAGACTACTTCAAAGGCAGGAGAGTGGTGGTCCGCTACGCAAACAGAGAGCATGTGAGGCAACCGGAAAAGGGATGCATCCAAGGCTCCATTAGCGGCCCCACTTTCTGGAACATCTTGCTCGACCCACTACTGGTCGAATTAGAAGAAGATGGGACATACGCACAGGCTTTCGCAGACGATGTGGTGCTGATGTTCAGCGGAACGGACACGCACTCCATCGAGAACCGAGCAAACGTTGCCCTCGAGTATGTGAGGAAGTGGGGTATCGAGAATAAGCTCAACTTCGCGCCACAAAAAACCAAAGCAATGGTCCTGACGCGAAGGTTGAAGTTCGATACCCCAAAAATTAGAATGAATGGACAGGATATTGTCATAGAGAAGGAAATTAAACTATTGGGATTGACTATAGACGAAGGGCTAACGTTTAACAAGCACGTGCAAAATGTCACGAGGAAAGCGGCAGATATACATAAAAAAGTAGCAAGAATGGCGAAGCTGGAATGGGGAATGACGGGAGACATGGTACACCAGGTATACCAAGCCGTCATAGAGCCGATAATTACATACGCGTCGGCAGCCTGGGCACCGACAGTTAAGAAACTGTGCACAAGGAAAAAGCTGGAGACGGTGCAGAGGGCATTTGCACAAAAAATTGCAAAGACATATAGGACGGCATCGCTAAATTCCGCGACGCTATTGGCGGGGATACTGCCCCTCGACCTCAGGGTGGAAGAAGCCGCCGCAATGTTTGAGGCCAGGAGGGGGTCGTCTCCGTTCTTACGCGAAGGAGACCGGATTGAGCGAGCCGTACCTGCAATAGAAGAACCCCATCCCGCGGAAAAACCGGAGATAAGCTTCGCCATCACCAATGACCCCGGCCAATTACAAAACGACGACACAACCATATCTATATATACGGACGGAAGCAAGACGGCGCGAGGAGTGGGAGCCGCCTGGACAAAATGGGAAAATGGCAAAGAGATTAAATGGAAAAAGATAAAGATGGCCCCCTACTGCACCGTCTATCAAGCAGAGCTGGCAGCTCTCGTTGGTGCAATAGGGGAGGCGGCGATGGGGGGTGCTAACGTGAACATCTGCAGCGACTCGAGGTCCTCGCTCGAGGCCATCGCGGGCGGACGCTCTCGAAATCCCCGAGTCGTCGAGATCCGCCGACACCTAGTGGAGAGCCGAAGAAACGGCCAAAATATAAAACTCCACTGGGTGAAGGCGCACGTCGGCACAGAGGGGAATGAGAGGGCGGACGAACTCGCGAGGGCCGCGGCGGATACCTCAAAGGTCAAAGCAGTCCACGTGGAGTACCCCCTATCGCACATCAAGAAGGAAGTGAGAAGGAAGACGCTAGAAGAGTGGGACCGGCGGTACAGAGAGGGAGTAAATGGAGGAACAACGAAACTGTTCTTCAGCAACATCACTGAGGCACACAAAAATATAAGAGAAAGAAGATTCAGTCCTGAGATGACACAGGTACTCACAGGCCATGGGCCCTTTGCAGGGTACCTGTGTCGTTTCAAACTGAAAGAATCGCCAGAATGCGAATGCGACAGTGGGGTGGAACAATCCATCCCTCACTTACTAACGGAGTGCCCGATTTTTGCCTCCTCCAGGTGCGACCTGGAACAAATAACTGGCATGTCGCTTAGTCTCCAGGGACTGCCCGACATGCTAGCTTGTCACGGGACGCACCTGGAGGCTTTTTGCCAAAAAATTACTAGACGAACAGTCAGGTTCAATAAAAGTATAGCCAGGGCGGGGACCGCGAGGCGGCCGGCGCCCACTTGCTAATGGGTATTATGAGAATACTCACGGACAAGTGAAATCCGCCCGCCTCGCGGGCCACGTCTCGCCATAGAAAGGACTGCAAAACATTAGAGTAAAAAATTAGATATAAGTAGGTTAAGCAAAGTCTGTGAAAATCTGTATTTAAATCCTAATAAAAATTGAGTTGTGTGTAAATTATTGTGAGGATGAATGACAGAAAAGAGGGAAGTTTAGCTTAGACAACGCCCCCGGCGATAAAGTAGCCGGGGAAGGTAGGCCTATTAGGTGTTATAAAAAAAAAAAAAAAAAAAAAAAAAAAAAAAAAAAAAAAAAAAAAAACCTAACCTAACCTAACCTAACCTAACCTAACCTAACCTAACCTAACCTAACCTAACCTAACCTAACCTAACCTAACCTAACCTAACCTAACCTAACCTAACCTAACCTAACCTAACCTAACCTAACCTAACCTAACCTAACCTAACCTAACCTAACCTAACCTAACCTAACCTAACCTAACCTAACCTAACCTAACCTAACCTAACCTAACCTAACCTAACCTAACCTAACCTAACCTAACCTAACCTAACCTAACCTAACCTAACCTAACCTAACCTAACCTAACCTAACCTAACCTAACCTAACCTAACCTAACCTAACCTAACCTAACCTAACCTAACCTAACCTAACCTAACCTAACCTAACCTAACCTAACCTAACCTAACCTAACCTAACCTAACCTAACCTAACCTAACCTAACCTAACCTAACCTAACCTAACCTAACCTAACCTAACCTAACCTAACCTAACCTAACCTAACCTAACCTAACCTAACCTAACCTAACCTAACCTAACCTAACCTAACCTAACCTAACCTAACCTAACCTAACCTAACCTAACCTAACCTAACCTAACCTAACCTAACCTAACCTAACCTAACCTAACCTAACCTAACCTAACCTAACCTAACCTAACCTAACCTAACCTAACCTAACCTAACCTAACCTAACCTAACCTAACCTAACCTAACCTAACCTAACCTAACCTAACCTAACCTAACCTAACCTAACCTAACCTAACCTAACCTAACCTAACCTAACCTAACCTAACCTAACCTAACCTAACCTAACCTAACCTAACCTAACCTAACCTAACCTAACCTAACCTAACCTAACCTAACCTAACCTAACCTAACCTAACCTAACCTAACCTAACCTAACCTAACCTAACCTAACCTAACCTAACCTAACCTAACCTAACCTAACCTAACCTAACCTAACCTAACCTAACCTAACCTAACCTAACCTAACCTAACCTAACCTAACCTAACCTAACCTAACCTAACCTAACCTAACCTAACCTAACCTAACCTAACCTAACCTAACCTAACCTAACCTAACCTAACCTAACCTAACCTAACCTAACCTAACCTAACCTAACCTAACCTAACCTAACCTAACCTAACCTAACCTAACCTAACCTAACCTAACCTAACCTAACCTAACCTAACCATTACTGGATTGAAAATTTTAAAATAAATTACTGACTCGGCTACTACCCCTTTTGGGAGTAGACCTTTGGATAAGTTTTATAGTAATTTAAAAAACTGTTTTTTTTAAAAATTATTCTTCTTATTTATTTATTGACTCGGCTATCACCCTATTGGGGATAGACCTTAGGTTAAGTTATAGAATAATCAATAATTGTATATAAATATTTTATTATATTATCGACGCGGCTACTACCCTATTGGGAGTAGACCTTAGGCTAAACAGCTATTGAACTTAATTAAATTTTAAAAAACCGACTACACCTAATAGGCAAAATGCTGGGTCTCCGCACACCACCCAAAAGCCAGACATCGGCGCCTGGCATTAGGCGCAGCATTGATAAATGGGAGGAGGCCTCCAGCCAAGTCCCAAAGGTGGTAAAAGAGGCTCCCCTGGTGGGTGCGAGTGGAGGGGGAAAGTCTCCTACTCCCGCACAAACCAGGGAAAAAGAAGCCAAAAACTGCTACCTCAAGGCAATGGCGCACCTGGCGGAATCCAGGAATATAAAGACTGATATTAAAACAGGAGTACAGTCAGCAGTAAAGCGGCTGTACCAGATAGTAAAGGAGGCCGAAGAGGAACTAATGAGAAACCCAAATAAAGGAACACCAAAAAATAAAAATGACAAAAAATCAGAAGCAAACGATAGGCTAGAAAAACAGATAGAGAAAATGGAAACAGAAAACAGAAAACTGGAAAAGCTGAGAATAGATATGGAGCATCTGGCAATGAAAAACAACGAAAGCATCCTGTCCGAGATTAGAAAAGAGTTCGAACAAAAAGAAAAGAAGGAAATAGAAAGGCAAAACAAACTGGAAAGCAAAATGAAGTCGTATGCAGAAGCGACCAAAGAAAATCTCGGTCAGGATCAACACGGAAAAGACGGCCCGGGACGACAAAAACCAAGACGAACGCTGCACTCTGTCGTTGTGGCGCCAAAGAGTGCGACCGACACGGCAGAGGAAACAATGCAAAACATCCGGCACCTGCTGAATGCAAAGGACGAAGGCTGGCAGGTGGAAAACATAAGGAGAGCCAGAGATGGGAAGGTGATAATGGGCTGCAGGACGGAGGAAGAAAGGAACAAACTAAAAGAAAAGCTAGGGGAACAAATGACAGTGAAGGACACACAAAACAAAAAACCCTTAGTAAGAGTGAAAAATCTCCTGTCCTGCAACTCGATAGAGGATATCTCCCGGGCCATAAAAAACCAGAATAAAAACGTGACTGCGCACCTGGAGGAACGGGACTTAGAAATCACGGAAAAATATCGAAAGAAAGCTAGAAACCCTCTGGAGAGCCACGTGGTCCTGCAGGTCACGCCTAAATTATGGCAATCACTGACAACAGCTGGCAGGATACACGTGGACCTGCAGAGGGTCTGGGTAGAGGACCAATCCCCTCTGGTCCAGTGTACAATGTGTCTGGGATATGGACACACCCGTCGACACTGTAAGAATGAGACAGAGGTGTGCAGTCACTGCGGAGGAGCCCACATGAGGGCTGATTGCCAGATGCACAAGGAGGGGAAGCCTCCCAGCTGCGTTAATTGTAAAACAGTAAAAGGCAAAAACGCGGAGCACGGAGCCTTCAGCCAGAGCTGTCCAACCCGGCAGGGATGGGACAAAGCGGCAAGGCAAAGTTACGCGTATTGCTAAAAAGCCGAGGGCACAAATGAAAATACCGGCTTTCTCCTGGCACAAGCGAACCTAAGAAAAAAGAGAATCGCAATCCAGGAGTTTGTAAAAGAAGCGGGCGGTAGAAACGTAAAGATAGCACTACTCCAAGAACCGTACACAGGGGCCAGTAAACAGATGGCAGAAAGCCCTGTGTACAGAGTAGTGCAGTGCGTACCCACAGAAAAGAAACCGGTGAAGGCGGCGATACTTGTTTTCGACGAACACATCGAAGTCATACAAGACAAGACACTAATCACGGAAAACATAGTGGCTGCCGTCCTGAGAACGGACCAGTGGGAAATAGGGGTAATTTCTGTGTACTTTGAAGGCGATGAACCCATCGAACCATACCTCGAACAACTAGGAAGCGTCACGAAAAAGCTAAAAACCAAGATGGTGCTAATTGGAGGGGACGTGAACGCATGGAGTGAGTGGTGGGGGAGCCGAAACGAAGACGCACGAGGAAAGGAATTACGAGGGTTCCTTGATGAGGAAGGGCTGAGCATCCTAAATTGTGGCAACACACCCACCTTCGACACCGTACGAGGGGGCCGTAGATACACGAGTGCAGTTGATATCACCGTATGCACAACGGCTCTCCTCAGCAAGGTAACAAGATGGTGGGTTGATACTTCGATTACCAGTTCAGACCACAACACAATTTTTGTGACTACAGCCCTTCAAAAACCCCAAACGCACACACTACCAAAAACGACCCGCAAATACAATACGAAAAAAGCAGACTGGGAGGAATTCAAGAACAATGTAAGGGGACATGGCATAAGCACAGAAACCATTCAAGGACAGAACACAAAAGCCGGGGTCAACAACTTAGTAATGAGCTACATGAAATCAATTATAAATGCCGCTGAAAAATATATCCCCAAATATAAACAAAAAAGGAAACGCTTCGAACCACCCTGGTGGAACAAGGAAATAGAGGCCCTTAAGAAAGATATGACAAGGAAAAAGAAAAGGATCTCATACGCAGCTCCCAGGAGGAGAGAGTGCGTAATAACCGCCTACCTGGAGGCGAAAAAGACATATGAAGAGGAGATCGAGAGGGCCCAGAAGGAAGGGTGGAAAAAACTTTGCACGAAGCGAGAAGGGGAAAGCTTATGGGACAGGATATATAAAATAATAAGGAAGGCGGAAGGGATCAGGGAGGACACCACGCTGATAGAGAAGGGCATTTCGTTGAATTCAGAACAATCCGTGCAGCTGCTGGCCCAGAAATTCTTCCCGCCAGACAATTATGAGATGGATAATGATATCCATCGATTAACAAGAAAAGCAGTCGAGGAAATGACAAGCAGCCTGCGGGAAAGTAGTGCTGATGAAGTGCCAATTACAATGGCGGAGCTCATCGGCACTGCTCGAAGCTTCAACCCGAGGAAGGCCCCGGGGGCTGACGGACTCACCGCCGATATCTGCTGCGCAGCTATCACGGCGAACCCGGAGGTCCCCCTGGCCATCTTCAACAAATGCCTCGAAGTGGGATGCTTCCCTGATCTATGGAAGGAATGCACGATAGTGGTACTGAGGAAGCCAGGAAAGGAGGACTACGCGGCCGCCAAGTCATACCGTCCAATAGGCCTCCTGCCAGTCATGGGGAAGATACTAGAAAAGGTGATGATAAACAGAATTAGACACAGCCTACTCCCCAGGATGAGCAGGAGGCAGTATGGCTTTATGCCGGGAAAAAGCACGGAAGATGCCCTCTTCGATATCTTGACCAAAGCGAGGAGCCACATAAAAAACAAAGAAATAGTGTTGATGGTGTCGCTGGATATCGAGGGGGCTTTCGACAACGCTTGGTGGCCAGCGATCAAGTACCAACTGGCGAAGAAAGACTGTCCCAAGCAACTAAGGCTGGTAGTGGAAGACTACTTCAAAGGCAGGAGAGTGGTGGTCCGCTACGCAAACAGAGAGCATGTGAGGCAACCGGAAAAGGGATGCATCCAAGGCTCGATTAGCGGCCCCACTTTCTGGAACATCTTGCTCGACCCACTACTGGTCGAATTAGAAGAAGATGGGACATACGCACAGGCTTTCGCAGACGATGTGGTGCTGATGTTCAGCGGAACGGACACGCACTCCATCGAGAACCGAGCAAACGTTGCCCTCGAGTATGTGAGGAAGTGGGGTATCGAGAATAAGCTCAACTTCGCGCCACAAAAAACCAAAGCAATGGTCCTGACGCGAAGGTTGAAGTTCGATACCCCAAAAATTAGAATGAATGGACAGGATATTGTCATAGAGAAGGAAATTAAACTATTGGGATTGACTATAGACGAAGGGCTAACGTTTAACAAGCACGTGCAAAATGTCACGAGGAAAGCGGCAGATATACATAAAAAAGTAGCAAGAATGGCGAAGCTGGAATGGGGAATGACGGGAGACATGGTACACCAGGTATACCAAGCCGTCATAGAGCCGATAATTACATACGCGTCGGCAGCCTGGGCACCGACAGTTAAGAAACTGTGCACAAGGAAAAAGCTGGAGACGGTGCAGAGGGCATTTGCACAAAAAATTGCAAAGACATATAGGACGGCATCGCTAAATTCCGCGACGCTATTGGCGGGGATACTGCCCCTCGACCTCAGGGTGGAAGAAGCCGCCGCAATGTTTGAGGCCAGGAGGGGGTCGTCTCCGTTCTTACGCGAAGGAGACCGGATTGAGCGAGCCGTACCTGCAATAGAAGAACCCCATCCCGCGGAAAAACCGGAAATAAGCTTCGCCATCACCAATGACCCCGGCCAATTACAAAACGACGACACAACCATATCTATATATACGGACGGAAGCAAGACGGAGCGAGGAGTGGGAGCCGCCTGGTCAAAATGGGAAAATGGCAAAGAGATTAAATGGAAAAAGATAAAGATGGCCCCCTACTGCACCGTCTATCAAGCAGAGCTGGCAGCTCTCGTTGGTGCAATAGGGGAGGCGGCGATGGGGGGTACTAACGTGAACATCTGCAGCGACTCGAGGTCCTCGCTCGAGGCCATCGCGGGCGGACGCTCTCGAAATCCCCGAGTCGTCGAGATCCGCCGACACCTAGTGGAGAGCCGAAGAAACGGCCAAAATATAAAACTCCACTGGGTGAAGGCGCACGTCGGCACAGAGGGGAATGAGAGGGCGGACGAACTCGCGAGGGCCGCGGCGGATACCTCAAAGGTCAAAGCAGTCCACGTGGAGTACCCCCTATCGCACATCAAGAAGGAAGTGAGAAGGAAGACGCTAGAAGAGTGGGACCGGCGGTACAGAGAGGGAGTAAATGGAGGAACAACGAAACTGTTCTTCAGCAACATCACTGAGGCACACAAAAATATAAGAGAAAGAAGATTCAGTCCTGAGATGACACAGGTACTCACAGGCCATGGGCCCTTTGCAGGGTACCTGTGTCGTTTCAAACTGAAAGAATCGCCAGAATGCGAATGCGACAGTGGGGTGGAACAATCCATCCCTCACTTACTAACGGAGTGCCCGATTTTTGCCTCCTCCAGGTGCGACCTGGAACAAATGACTGGCATGTCGCTTAGTCTCCAGGGACTGCCCGACATGCTAGCTTGTCACAGGACGCACCTGGAGGCTTTTTGCCAAAAAATTACTAGACGAACAGTCAGGTTCAATAAAAGTAAAGCCAGGGCGGGGACCGCGAGGCGGCCGGCGCCCACTTGCTAATGGGTATTATGAGAATACTCACGGACAAGTGAAATCCGCCCGCCTCGCGGGCCACGTCTCGCCATAGAAAGGACTGCAAAACATTAGAGTAAAAAATTAGATATAAGTAGGTTAAGCAAAGTCTGTGAAAATCTGTATTTAAATCCTAATAAAAATTGAGTTGTGTGTAAATTATTGTGAGGATGAATGACAGAAAAGAGGGAAGTTTAGCTTAGACAACGCCCCCGGCGATAAAGTAGCCGGGGAAGGTAGGCCTATTAGGTGTTATAAAAAAAAAAAAAAAAAAAAAAAAAAAAAACCTAACCTAACCGTCAGAATCGGCCACGAAATAGTATCGCTCCGGCTCAAAAAATCCTATAAATAGGTTTTTTGTCGAATATCAAAAAGTGCCATACGTCATCTTGTGCAATTCGGGACGGCGAATTTAGTGATATCAAGGATTTCGTGAAAAAAGTTCAAAAAAGTGATAAAAAAGTGCAAAAACACTAAAAGTGTAAAAAATTTCACATAAAAGTGCGTGCGGCGTCGGAACCAGATCGGACACCCCCACTTTAAAAAATACGATCATACGCGTCTTTTGATACCTAGGTCAAAATTTTTGACTGAGGAAAAAGGGGAGAAAACTTAGGAAAATAGAAAAAGCACGTGGCACGTGCTCAGGGAAAACGAACTTTCCCCCACACATGTTGCATATCACCAGAAGCGTATTGTGTAGCCCAATTCAAATATGCAATTAGTTTGAAAATTGGTTCAGTGGAAAAAATTTGGCAGCAAAAAGAAAAATATAACCTATACAAAAAATAGAAAATAAATAATAACACAAAAAGTAAAGCGACAACCCCTAAATCAAAAATCATCAAAAGGTGCAGCTCTTCATTCTGCACCGTTTGAGGGGTCGCAAAAATTTTTACAAGCAGGATTTATATTTTTAAAGTCAAAAATAATAAAAACCACGTGGCACGTGGTCACCGATTCCGTTCGATCCGCCGAGCAAGCTACATATCACCGGAAAGCTCTCATCAAGCCCATCAAAACGACGCCTCAAGAAAGAAAAAAGGTCAAGGCATCGCGGAGTTTTGGCGCCGGGAAGACTTCTACTGAAAAATCGGGAATAACTCGGGAACGGTTGGTTTTTTCGCGTTTTAAAGGCCAGACCAATATATTAATATATATTAATATATATATATATTGTTAACGTTATATTTTAATGCAATATATTAATATATATTAATATATTGCATTTGTCCGCCTGGTCCGCCCCTACCAGGATCTAAATTCAAAATTTTTAAATTCGAAATTTTCAAAATTTATCAAAATATTCCAAAACTTTAGAAATATTAAAAATCTTTGGCTCTAAATATCTCGAAAACGGTGCATTTTTCGCAAATTTTGACAGCAGCCTTGTATACGTAGTATACGTATACTTAGCGAGTTCGGACAAATTAGGAGAATACATACATATAAAAAACGCACCGCATCTAAGGACACGTCCGCCTGATCACCCACCACAAAACACTACATAGGTGCGACGGCTCAATCGACTCCACTCAAAAAGTTGATTCATTTGATAACCACCGCACCTGTTTACACACACACAACCGCGACCTACACACACACACACACACACACACAAAAACACAAAGTGTGACGGCTCTTTTAACTCCTCTCGAGGAGGAGAATTAGCCTATGCTAACCCCTCAATAGTAGGGAGACACACACCTATCAGCGGACGATCCAGCGCGCGAAATATTTATCTAAAGTGAACCAGCCCTTCCCGAGGATACGAAATAAATCCTTAAAGCCCTATATATACCTGACTGTGATTAAAATATTTTTATCGACTGCCTTTTCCCCTTTTGGGAAAAGACACTAGCTTTAAGTCAAGTTAAGTAAGTTAAGCAATAAACTATCGACATAACTTTCCCCTATTGGGAATCGTTATATAATACTTACAAAATTTGACAAATTGACGGCTGCCACCCCTTTTGGGGACAGACCCTTCGTATTAAATATTGCAAATTGTACTGACTCGGCTATCACCCTATTGGGGATAGACCCTTAATATAACTGGTGCCATTTGTGACAGTCTGCAAACCCTTTTGGGAGTAGGCTATAGCTTTAAGACCTATATATCGAAATTATAAATATAATCAAAATCGACAAACTTATAACTATATGCTTTTGTAAATATACAAGACATATTATATTAATTGTATTATAACACTGACACACTACAGCCTACTAACACGTAAAATAAAACATAACAAAAATGTTCGGTATACGTACTCCAACAAAGGTCACCACCCCGACACCCCAAGCGATTGAAAGAGAGGAAAGAGAAGTACTGGCCCCTGTACAGCCACAAACTCCGACCTTAATACCAGCGGTGAGAAAAAGCATCGGAGAGCTGGAAGCGGCTATAGCTCAGAGCGCAGAAGGGCTGAAAAAGCAAAAGTCATATAAAAACAGACTTACGGAAGCCGCAGCAGTGCAGCAGAGCGCTCTCCTTCAGCTTGACGCCGCCCGAAATCTCAAAGGTGAAATAAAGGCAGCGGTTACCTCGGCAGTAAAAAGACTCTACGAACTAGTCAAAGAGGCCGATTCGCAAACAAAGGAAGGAAAGGACAAGAGGAAGGAAAAGGAACGGGGGAGCGAGGAGGGGCTAGAAAAGGAGAAAGACAAAAACAAAACATACAACATAGACACCACACCGCAAGCCAAAATGTATCAAATGGACGAACACCTTAAGCGGCTGGAAAAAGAAACTAAAAAGCTGGAAGACATAAGCAAACTACTCCAAGATAATATAAAACAAAATAAAAGAAAACCAGACGCCATCCTAGAAGATCAAAGAGGGCAGAAGATTCTCTGTCACGTCGAGGAAAACGCAAGGAAGCTCGAAGAAATTAAAGAAAAGATGGGAGAACAAGAGCTAAAAGAAATTAAAATGCTCCTAGAAACTCAAATTGAGAAAACTGACGAAAGAGACCGAAATATCGAGGAAAGAACGTATGCTAACGTCGTGGCATCAAACAGCAACACAGTGCAAAGGCAACAACCATTCACCACCAG
The DNA here is from genome assembly GCF_905147105.1 of Pieris brassicae. Lineage (NCBI taxonomy): Eukaryota > Metazoa > Arthropoda > Insecta > Lepidoptera > Pieridae > Pieris > Pieris brassicae. The sequence continues at coordinate 26,655 of NW_025576235.1, forward strand.
TAACAACCAGAACCGCACAAATCACCCCCTCACATACAAGCCAAAAACACACAAGCTAGTAGTAAAGTCCAACAGCCAAGAAACGAACTCGGAGATCTACGAAAGGATACGCTCGACAGTAGACCCGAAAACTACTGGACTTCGGTTGGATACTATCCGGAAAACCAAAGATCAGAAAGTGATAGTGGGGTGCCGAGAAGAAGAACAAATAAAAGAGCTCACCGAGAGATTGCTAAGGGACAAAACACTAACAGTGGAAACCTTAAAATATAAGGATCCGCTGGTTATGTTGAGGGGCGTTCTGCAAATCCACACTGACGAGGATTTAATCCAACTTATAGGGGCGCAGAACAAGCAAATGTTCTCAGGGATCAAAGAGGAGGAACAAAGAATAACCGTCAAAAGACGCAGAACAGCAAGAAACCCTCACCTGCAGAACGTTATACTACAAGTGTCCCCTATGATATGGAAAAGAATGGTGGAGGCCGGAAGAGTGCATGTTGAACTCCAGAGAGTGGTGGTCCACGACCAGTCACCATTAATACAATGCACAAACTGCCTAGGATATGGTCACACGCGAAAATATTGTGAAAACACCAAAGAGGTCTGCGCACACTGTGGGGAGGAACACAAAAAGATGGACTGTCAAAAACACAAAACAGGACACCCCCCCATGTGCGTTAACTGTACCACGTCAAATATCAAAGCGGACCACAACGCTTTCGATACCGACTGTCCTACGAGAGCGAGATGGGAGGCACTGGCGAGAGCGACGGTAGCATACTGCTAAGGGCACCAACGGCAAACAAGACATCTATTTAATGTGCCAGGCAAACCTCCAACGAAAGGAACTGGCCCAAAACGAATTAAGGATTGAGGCCAAAAACAGAGGCATACTTGCTGCTCTCGTCCAGGAACCATACACTGGCTCTGAAGGGAGGGTTAAGCAACAGTCAGGAGTCAGAGTATATCAACACGAGCAAGCAGGAGCCACCGTGACAAAGGCTGCGATTTTCGTCTTTGACGAGAACATTGAGGTAATCCAATTTCTGGAATTGACATCGCCAAACGTGGTAGTAGTGATGCTACGCACGGAGGCATGGGAGATCACCCTGGTATCCCTCTACCTTGAGCCAGAACCCAAAGATGTCCAGCCTCACATAGACCAGATACAGAAAATATGCAGCAAGATTAAAAAGAGTGTACTTCTGGCCGGCGACGTCAATGCAAAAAGTCCGTGGTGGTGCAGCCCCATAGTCGACCACAGAGGCGACCTCATAGCAGAAACCCTCCACAGTATGAACTTTGAAATACTAAACAACAGTAACATACCAACTTACGACACTGTGAGGGGTGGGAAAATGTTCAAAAGCCACGTGGACATCACCGCATGCACCACGGACCTATTAGCGGTAATAGACGACTGGAGGGTGGAGGAAGGATTGGTGAGCTCCGACCATAACGCAATCACGTTCAAGGTAATGCTCGAAAGATCGAAAGGAAGGACAATAGAAAGAACCACTAGAAAATACAATACTAGAAAAGCAAACTGGTTCCTCTTTGAACGGCGACTGACTGAGCTCCTGGAAGAAGCCAAAATAAACATAGGAGAAATCAACAAGATAAGCAACAAGAAACAGCTAGAGGAAATGGTAGCAAAATACTCTGAAGCAGCGATCGTAGCCACAAAAGAAGCCGTTCCAGAGATAAAGAAGAGATCCTCCAATACACTACCTTGGTGGAATGAGGAGCTGGAAAAAAGAAGGAAAATGGTCAGAACAAAGAAAAGACGCATAAGATGCGCGGCACAAGCTCGTAGGGACAAAGTTGTACAAGAATACCTAAAAGAAAAAGAGGAGTATGAAAAAATGGCCATGGAAGCGAGGACGGAGATCTGGCGCAAATTCTGTACAAAGCAGGAAAGAGAGGGAATGTGGCAGGGGATTTACAGAGTGTTAAACCAAACAACAAGAAGAGCAGAGGATATCCCTCTCGTTGTAAATGACAAACACCACAACCCCAAAGAATCTGCCACGCTTCTCGCCGAGACATTCTACCCCCCGGACGAACCAAGAGAGGACACAGAAGAACAGAGACGTTTACGAGCAGACGCGGAGAGAGTTAACGACGGGACGAGCAATAATGATATTCATGACCCACCGTTTACACTCTTCGAATTAAAAAGAGCAGTAAACAGCTTCAACCCTAAAAAGGCACCGGGCGGGGACGGTCTCACAGCAGATATTTGCCAAAGAGCCATCACAAGCCAACCCGAAATCTTCCGAGCAATACTAAACAAAGCCCTGGAGACTGGATCTTTTCCGAGACCGTGGAAGGAGGCGACAGTGGTGATTCTACGGAAACCCGGTAAAACCAAATACACAGAACCAAAATCTTACAGACCCATTGGCCTCCTCCCTGTAATGGGAAAGATCTACGAAAAGATGCTGGTCGAAAGACTTAAGTGGCACCTTGTGCCAAAGCTGTCGAAGAGACAGTATGGTTTCATCCCACAGCGAAGTACCGAGGACGCCCTCTATACCCTCATGAATCGAGTACACAAAAACCTAAAAGGGAAACAAATAACACTCATCATCTCGCTGGACATAGAGGGCGCCTTCGACAATGCCTGGTGGCCCAAAATACGCATGCGCCTTGCCGAAAAAAGATGTCCCATTAATCTAAGAAAAGTGTACGACGACTATCTCCAGGATCGTAAAGTTAAGCTTCGGTACGCTGGGGAAGAAGTCGAACGATTCACCACAAAGGGATGCGTGCAAGGATCTATAAGCGGACCCCTGCTCTGGAACGTCATACTGGACCCGATACTGGAGCAAATGTCCGACAACAATATATATTGTCAGGCATTTGCTGACGACGTGCTGGTGATAGTGGAGGGTGACAGTGGAGAGGAAGTCCAGACAAAGGGTAACAAAGCGTTAGAACTAGCCAGCAAATGGGGCGAAAATAACAAATTAAAATTTGGACCAAGCAAGACCCAGGCAATGATTATTACAAACAAGCTTAAATATGACACACCAAGGCTGACAGTGGGCGGAGTTGCCATCAGGCTTACAAACAAAATAAAAATCTTGGGCCTGACTATAGACGAGAAACTCACTTTCGGCGAACATGTGTCAAACATTTGTATCAAGGCAGCCAATTTATATAAACAGATGGCAAGGGCAGCTAAACAAACCTGGGGACTACATCCCGATATAGTTGCCACAATATACACAGCTGTGGTGGAGCCCATAATAACATACGCAGCAGCAGCATGGGCCAGGGCAGCCGAAAAAATCTGCGTTCGCAAAAGACTTAACGCAGTCCAAAGAGGCTTTACCCA
>NW_025576235.1:35000-59775 GCF_905147105.1 Pieris brassicae
CACTAACAGTTAATCTTTTGAAAAAACGCATTTATTAACAGTATTTTCGTAAAACCAAGGAGAAATAGATAAACGAAACCGATTTATAAACAGTTTCACTAATCCAAAGCCAATAACAGTTAATCTTTTGTAAAACGCATTTATTAACAGTATTTTCGTAAAACCAAGGAGAAATAGATAAACGAAACCGATTTATAAACAGTTTCACTAATCCAAAGCCAATAACAGTTAATCTTTTGAAAAACGCATTTATTAACAGTATTTTCGTAAAACCAAGGAGAAATAGATAAACGAAACCGATTTATAAACAGTTTCACTAATCCAAAGCCAATAACAGTTAATCTTTTGAAAAAACGCATTTATTAACAGTATTTTCGTTAAACCAAGGAGAAATAGATAAACGAAACCGATTTATAAACAGTTTCACTAATCCAAAGCCAATAACTGTTAATATATTGAAAAACGCATTTATTAACTGTATTTTCATAAAACCAAGAGAAATAGATAAACGAAACCGATTTATAAACAGTTTCACTAATCCAAAGCCACTAACAGTTAATCTTTTGAAAAAACGCATTTATTAACAGTATTTTCGTAAAACCAAGGAGAAATAGATAAACGAAACCGATTTATAAACAGTTTCACTAATCCAAAGCCAATAACAGTTAATCTTTTGAAAAAACGCATTTATTAACAGTATTTTCGTAAAACCAAGAGAAATAGATAAACGAAACCGATTTATAAACAGTTTCACTAATCCAAAGCCAATAACAGTTAATCTTTTGAAAAAACGCATTTATTAACAGTATTTTCGTAAAACCAAGGAGAAATAGATAAACGAAACCGATTTATAAACAGTTTCACTAATCCAAAGCCAATAACAGTTAATCTTTTGTAAAACGCATTTATTAACAGTATTTTCGTAAAACCAAGGAGAAATAGATAAACGAAACCGATTTATAAACAGTGTCACTAATCCAAAGCCAATAACAGTTAATCTTTTGAAAAACGCATTTATTAACAGTATTTTCGTAAAACCAAGGAGAAATAGATAAACGAAACCGATTTATAAACAGTGTCACTAATCCAAAGCCAATAACAGTTAATCTTTTGAAAAAACGCATTTATTAACAGTATTTTCGTAAAACCAAGGAGAAATAGATAAACGAAACCGATTTATAAACAGTTTCACTAATCCAAAGCCAATAACAGTTAATCTTTTGTAAAACGCATTTATTAACAGTATTTTCGTAAAACCAAGGAGAAATAGATAAACGAAACCGATTTATAAACAGTTTCACTAATCCAAAGCCAATAACAGTTAATCTTTTGAAAAACGCATTTATTAACAGTATTTTCGTAAAACCAAGGAGAAATAGATAAACGAAACCGATTTATAAACAGTTTCACTAATCCAAAGCCAATAACAGTTAATCTTTTGAAAAAACGCATTTATTAACAGTATTTTCGTAAAACCAAGGAGAAATAGATAAACGAAACCGATTTATAAACAGTTTCACTAATCCAAAGCCAATAACAGTTAATCTTTTGTAAAACGCATTTATTAACAGTATTTTCGTAAAACCAAGGAGAAATAGATAAACGAAACCGATTTATAAACAGTTTCACTAATCCAAAGCCAATAACAGTTAATCTTTTGAAAAAACGCATTTATTAACATTATTTTCGTAAAACCAAGAGAAATAGATAAACGAAACCGATTTATAAACAGTGTCACTAATCCAAAGCCAATAACAGTTAATCTTTTGAAAAAACGCATTTATTAACAGTATTTTCGTAAAACCAAGGAGAAATAGATAAACGAAACCGATTTATAAACAGTTTCACTAATCCAAAGCCACTAACAGTTAATCTTTTGAAAAAACGCATTTATTAACAGTATTTTCGTAAAACCAAGGAGAAATAGATAAACGAAACCGATTTATAAACAGTTTCACTAATCCAAAGCCAATAACAGTTAATCTTTTGTAAAACGCATTTATTAACAGTATTTTCGTAAAACCAAGGAGAAATAGATAAACGAAACCGATTTATAAACAGTTTCACTAATCCAAAGCCAATAACAGTTAATCTTTTGAAAAACGCATTTATTAACAGTATTTTCGTAAAACCAAGGAGAAATAGATAAACGAAACCGATTTATAAACAGTTTCACTAATCCAAAGCCAATAACAGTTAATCTTTTGAAAAAACGCATTTATTAACAGTATTTTCGTTAAACCAAGGAGAAATAGATAAACGAAACCGATTTATAAACAGTTTCACTAATCCAAAGCCAATAACTGTTAATATATTGAAAAACGCATTTATTAACTGTATTTTCATAAAACCAAGAGAAATAGATAAACGAAACCGATTTATAAACAGTTTCACTAATCCAAAGCCACTAACAGTTAATCTTTTGAAAAAACGCATTTATTAACAGTATTTTCGTAAAACCAAGGAGAAATAGATAAACGAAACCGATTTATAAACAGTTTCACTAATCCAAAGCCAATAACAGTTAATCTTTTGAAAAAACGCATTTATTAACAGTATTTTCGTAAAACCAAGAGAAATAGATAAACGAAACCGATTTATAAACAGTGTCACTAATCCAAAGCCAATAACAGTTAATCTTTTGAAAAAACGCATTTATTAACAGTATTTTCGTAAAACCAAGGAGAAATAGATAAACGAAACCGATTTATAAACAGTTTCACTAATCCAAAGCCAATAACAGTAAATATATTGAAAAAACGAATTTATTAACAGTATTTTCGTAAAACCAAGGAGAAATAGATAAACGAAACCGATTTATAAACAGTTTCACTAATCCAAAACCAATAACAGTTAATCTTTTGAAAAAACGCATTTATTAACAGTATTTTCGTAAAACCAAGGAGAAATAGATAAACGAAACCGATTTATAAACAGTTTCACTAATCCAAAGCCACTAACAGTTAATCTTTTGAAAAAACGCATTTATTAACAGTATTTTCGTAAAACCAAGGAGAAATAGATAAACGAAACCGATTTATAAACAGTTTCACTAATCCAAAGCCAATAACAGTTAATCTTTTGAAAAAACGCATTTATTAACAGTATTTTCGTAAAACCAAGAGAAATAGATAAACGAAACCGATTTATAAACAGTTTCACTAATCCAAAGCCAATAACAGTTAATCTTTTGAAAAAACGCATTTATTAACAGTATTTTCGTAAAACCAAGGAGAAATAGATAAACGAAACCGATTTATAAACAGTTTCACTAATCCAAAGCCAATAACAGTTAATCTTTTGTAAAACGCATTTATTAACAGTATTTTCGTAAAACCAAGGAGAAATAGATAAACGAAACCGATTTATAAACAGTTTCACTAATCCAAAGCCAATAACAGTTAATCTTTTGAAAAACGCATTTATTAACAGTATTTTCGTAAAACCAAGGAGAAATAGATAAACGAAACCGATTTATAAACAGTTTCACTAATCCAAAGCCAATAACAGTTAATCTTTTGAAAAAACGCATTTATTAACAGTATTTTCGTTAAACCAAGGAGAAATAGATAAACGAAACCGATTTATAAACAGTTTCACTAATCCAAAGCCAATAACTGTTAATATATTGAAAAACGCATTTATTAACTGTATTTTCATAAAACCAAGAGAAATAGATAAACGAAACCGATTTATAAACAGTTTCACTAATCCAAAGCCACTAACAGTTAATCTTTTGAAAAAACGCATTTATTAACAGTATTTTCGTAAAACCAAGGAGAAATAGATAAACGAAACCGATTTATAAACAGTTTCACTAATCCAAAGCCAATAACAGTTAATCTTTTGAAAAAACGCATTTATTAACAGTATTTTCGTAAAACCAAGAGAAATAGATAAACGAAACCGATTTATAAACAGTTTCACTAATCCAAAGCCAATAACAGTTAATCTTTTGAAAAAACGCATTTATTAACAGTATTTTCGTAAAACCAAGGAGAAATAGATAAACGAAACCGATTTATAAACAGTTTCACTAATCCAAAGCCACTAACAGTTAATCTTTTGAAAAAACGCATTTATTAACAGTATTTTCGTTAAACCAAGGAGAAATAGATAAACGAAACCGATTTATAAACAGTTTCACTAATCCAAAGCCACTAACAGTTAATCTTTTGAAAAAAACGCATTTATTAACAGTATTTTCGTAAAACCAAGGAGAAATAGATAAACGAAACCGATTTATAAACAGTTTCACTAATCCAAAGCCACTAACAGTTAATATATTGAAAAACGCATTTATTAACAGTATTTTCGTAAAACCAAGGAGAAATAGATAAACGAAACCGATTTATAAACAGTTTCACTAATCCAAAGCCAATAACTGTTAATATATTGAAAAACGCATTTATTAACAGTATTTTCGTAAAACCAAGAGATATAGATAAACGAAACCAATTTATAAACAGTTTCACTAATCAAAAGACAATAACAGTTAATCTTTTGAAAAAACGCATTTATTAACAGTATTTTCGTAAAACCAAGAGAAATAGATAAACGAAACCGATTTATAAACAGTTTCACTAATCCAAAGCCACTAACAGTTAATCTTTTGAAAAAACGCATTTATTAACAGTATTTTCGTAAAACCAAGGAGAAATAGATAAACGAAACCGATTTATAAACAGTTTCACTAATCCAAAGCCAATAACAGTTAATCTTTTGAAAAAACGCATTTATTAACAGTATTTTCGTAAAACCAAGAGAAATAGATAAACGAAACCGATTTATAAACAGTTTCACTAATCCAAAGCCAATAACAGTTAATCTTTTGAAAAAACGCATTTATTAACAGTATTTTCGTAAAACCAAGGAGAAATAGATAAACGAAACCGATTTATAAACAGTTTCACTAATCCAAAGCCACTAACAGTTAATCTTTTGAAAAAACGCATTTATTAACAGTATTTTCGTAAAACCAAGGAGAAATAGATAAACGAAACCGATTTATAAACAGTTTCACTAATCCAAAGCCACTAACAGTTAATCTTTTGAAAAAACGCATTTATTAACAGTATTTTCGTAAAACCAAGGAGAAATAGATAAACGAAACCGATTTATAAACAGTTTCACTAATCCAAAGCCAATAACAGTTAATCTTTTGAAAAAACGGATTTATTAACAGTATTTTCGTAAAACCAAGAGAAATAGATAAACGAAACCGATTTATAAACAGTTTCACTAATCCAAAGCCAATAACTGTTAATATATTGAAAAACGCGTTTATTAACAGTATTTTCGTTAAACCAAGGAGAAATAGATAAACGAAACCGATTTATAAACAGTTTCACTAATCCAAAGCCACTAACAGTTAATATATTGAAAAACGCATTTATTAACTGTATTTTCGTAAAACCAAGGAGAAATAGATAAACGAAACCGATTTATAAACAGTTTCACTAATCTAAAGCCAATAACAGTTAATCTTTTGAAAAAACGCATTTATTAACAGTATTTTCGTAAAACCAAGGAGAAATAGATAAACGAAACCGATTTATAAACAGTTTCACTAATCCAAAGCCAATAACAGTTAATCTTTTGAAAAAACGCATTTATTAACAGTATTTTCGTAAAACCAAAGAGAAATAGATAAACGAAACCGATTTATAAACAGTTTCACTAATCCAAAGCCAATAACAGTTAATCTTTTGAAAAAACGCATTTATTAACAGTATTTTCGTAAAACCAAGGAGAAATAGATAAACGAAACCGATTTATAAACAGTTTCACTAATCCAAAGCCAATAACTGTTAATATATTGAAAAACGCATTTATTAACAGTATTTTCGTTAAACCAAGGAGAAATAGATAAACGAAACCGATTTATAAACAGTTTCACTAATCCAAAGCCAATAACAGTTAATATATTGAAAAACGCATTTATTAACAGTATTTTCGTTAAACCAAGAGAAATAGATAAACGAAACCGATTTATAAACAGTTTCACTAATCCAAAGCCACTAACAGTTAATCTTTTGAAAAAACGCATTTATTAACAGTATTTTCGTAAAACCAAGGAGAAATAGATAAACGAAACCGATTTATAAACAGTTTCACTAATCCAAAGCCAATAACAGTTAATCTTTTGTAAAACGCATTTATTAACAGTATTTTCGTAAAACCAAGAGAAATAGATAAACGAAACCGATTTATAAACAGTTTCACTAATCCAAAGCCACTAACAGTTAATCTTTTGAAAAAACGCATTTATTAACAGTATTTTCGTAAAACCAAGGAGAAATAGATAAACGAAACCGATTTATAAACAGTTTCACTAATCCAAAGCCAATAACAGTTAATATATTGAAAAACGCATTTATTAACAGTATTTTCGTAAAACCAAGGAGAAATAGATAAACAAAACCGATTTATAAACAGTTTCACTAATCCAAAGCCAATAACAGTTAATATATTGAAAAACGCATTTATTAACAGTATTTTCGTAAAACCAAGGAGAAATAGATAAACGAAACCGATTTATAAACAGTTTCACTAATCCAAAGCCACTAACAGTTAATCTTTTGAAAAAACGCATTTATTAACAGTATTTTCGTAAAACCAAGGAGAAATAGATAAACGAAACCGATTTATAAACAGTTTCACTAATCCAAAGCCAATAAATAACAGTTAATCTTTTGAAAAAACGCATTTATTAACAGTATTTTCGTAAAACCAAGAGAAATAGATAAACGAAACCGATTTATAAACAGTTTCACTAATCCAAAGCCAATAACAGTTAATCTTTTGAAAAAACGCATTTATTAACAGTATTTTCGTAAAACCAAGGAGAAATAGATAAACGAAACCGATTTATAAACAGTTTCACTAATCCAAAGCCACTAACAGTTAATCTTTTGAAAAAACGCATTTATTAACAGTATTTTCGTAAAACCAAGGAGAAATAGATAAACGAAACCGATTTATAAACAGTTTCACTAATCCAAAGCCACTAACAGTTAATCTTTTGAAAAAACGCATTTATTAACAGTATTTTCGTTAAACCAAGGAGAAATAGATAAACGAAACCGATTTATAAACAGTTTCACTAATCCAAAGCCACTAACAGTTAATCTTTTGAAAAAACGCATTTATTAACAGTATTTTCGTAAAACCAAGGAGAAATAGATAAACGAAACCGATTTATAAACAGTTTCACTAATCCAAAGCCAATAACAGTTAATCTTTTGAAAAAACGCATTTATTAACAGTATTTTCGTAAAACCAAGAGAAATAGATAAACGAAACCGATTTATAAACAGTGTCACTAATCCAAAGCCAATAACAGTTAATCTTTTGAAAAAACGCATTTATTAACAGTATTTTCGTAAAACCAAGGAGAAATAGATAAACGAAACCGATTTATAAACAGTTTCACTAATCCAAAGCCAATAACAGTTAATCTTTTGTAAAACGCATTTATTAACAGTATTTTCGTAAAACCAAGGAGAAATAGATAAACGAAACCGATTTATAAACAGTGTCACTAATCCAAAGCCAATAACAGTTAATCTTTTGAAAAACGCATTTATTAACAGTATTTTCGTAAAACCAAGGAGAAATAGATAAACGAAACCGATTTATAAACAGTTTCACTAATCCAAAGCCAATAACAGTTAATCTTTTGAAAAAACGCATTTATTAACAGTATTTTCGTAAAACCAAGGAGAAATAGATAAACGAAACCGATTTATAAACAGTTTCACTAATCCAAAGCCAATAACAGTTAATCTTTTGTAAAACGCATTTATTAACAGTATTTTCGTAAAACCAAGGAGAAATAGATAAACGAAACCGATTTATAAACAGTTTCACTAATCCAAAGCCAATAACAGTTAATCTTTTGAAAAACGCATTTATTAACAGTATTTTCGTAAAACCAAGGAGAAATAGATAAACGAAACCGATTTATAAACAGTTTCACTAATCCAAAGCCAATAACAGTTAATCTTTTGAAAAACGCATTTATTAACAGTATTTTCGTAAAACCAAGGAGAAATAGATAAACGAAACCGATTTATAAACAGTTTCACTAATCCAAAACCAATAACAGTTAATCTTTTGAAAAAACGCATTTATTAACAGTATTTTCGTAAAACCAAGGAGAAATAGATAAACGAAACCGATTTATAAACAGTTTCACTAATCCAAAGCCACTAACAGTTAATCTTTTGAAAAAACGCATTTATTAACAGTATTTTCGTTAAACCAAGGAGAAATAGATAAACGAAACCGATTTATAAACAGTTTCACTAATCCAAAGCCACTAACAGTTAATCTTTTGAAAAAACGCATTTATTAACAGTATTTTCGTAAAACCAAGGAGAAATAGATAAACGAAACCGATTTATAAACAGTTTCACTAATCCAAAGCCAATAACAGTTAATCTTTTGAAAAAACGCATTTATTAACAGTATTTTCGTAAAACCAAGAGAAATAGATAAACGAAACCGATTTATAAACAGTTTCACTAATCCAAAGCCACTAACAGTTAATCTTTTGAAAAAACGCATTTATTAACAGTATTTTCGTAAAACCAAGGAGAAATAGATAAACGAAACCGATTTATAAACAGTTTCACTAATCCAAAGCCACTAACAGTTAATCTTTTGAAAAAACGCATTTATTAACAGTATTTTCGTTAAACCAAGGAGAAATAGATAAACGAAACCGATTTATAAACAGTTTCACTAATCCAAAGCCACTAACAGTTAATCTTTTGAAAAAAAACGCATTTATTAACAGTATTTTCGTAAAACCAAGGAGAAATAGATAAACGAAACCGATTTATAAACAGTTTCACTAATCCAAAGCCACTAACAGTTAATATATTGAAAAACGCATTTATTAACAGTATTTTCGTAAAACCAAGGAGAAATAGATAAACGAAACCGATTTATAAACAGTTTCACTAATCCAAAGCCAATAACTGTTAATATATTGAAAAACGCATTTATTAACAGTATTTTCGTAAAACCAAGAGATATAGATAAACGAAACCAATTTATAAACAGTTTCACTAATCAAAAGACAATAACAGTTAATCTTTTGAAAAAACGCATTTATTAACAGTATTTTCGTAAAACCAAGAGAAATAGATAAACGAAACCGATTTATAAACAGTTTCACTAATCCAAAGCCACTAACAGTTAATCTTTTGAAAAAACGCATTTATTAACAGTATTTTCGTAAAACCAAGGAGAAATAGATAAACGAAACCGATTTATAAACAGTTTCACTAATCCAAAGCCAATAACAGTTAATCTTTTGAAAAAACGCATTTATTAACAGTATTTTCGTAAAACCAAGAGAAATAGATAAACGAAACCGATTTATAAACAGTTTCACTAATCCAAAGCCAATAACAGTTAATCTTTTGAAAAAACGCATTTATTAACAGTATTTTCGTAAAACCAAGGAGAAATAGATAAACGAAACCGATTTATAAACAGTTTCACTAATCCAAAGCCACTAACAGTTAATCTTTTGAAAAAACGCATTTATTAACAGTATTTTCGTAAAACCAAGGAGAAATAGATAAACGAAACCGATTTATAAACAGTTTCACTAATCCAAAGCCACTAACAGTTAATCTTTTGAAAAAAACGCATTTATTAACAGTATTTTCGTAAAACCAAGGAGAAATAGATAAACGAAACCGATTTATAAACAGTTTCACTAATCCAAAGCCAATAACAGTTAATCTTTTGAAAAAACGGATTAATTAACAGTATTTTCGTAAAACCAAGAGAAATAGATAAACGAAACCGATTTATAAACAGTTTCACTAATCCAAAGCCAATAACTGTTAATATATTGAAAAACGCGTTTATTAACAGTATTTTCGTTAAACCAAGGAGAAATAGATAAACGAAACCGATTTATAAACAGTTTCACTAATCCAAAGCCACTAACAGTTAATATATTGAAAAACGCATTTATTAACTGTATTTTCGTAAAACCAAGGAGAAATAGATAAACGAAACCGATTTATAAACAGTTTCACTAATCTAAAGCCAATAACAGTTAATCTTTTGAAAAAACGCATTTATTAACAGTATTTTCGTAAAACCAAGGAGAAATAGATAAACGAAACCGATTTATAAACAGTTTCACTAATCCAAAGCCAATAACAGTTAATCTTTTGAAAAAACGCATTTATTAACAGTATTTTCGTAAAACCAAAGAGAAATAGATAAACGAAACCGATTTATAAACAGTTTCACTAATCCAAAGCCAATAACAGTTAATCTTTTGAAAAAACGCATTTATTAACAGTATTTTCGTAAAACCAAGGAGAAATAGATAAACGAAACCGATTTATAAACAGTTTCACTAATCCAAAGCCAATAACTGTTAATATATTGAAAAACGCATTTATTAACAGTATGTTCGTTAAACCAAGGAGAAATAGATAAACGAAACCGATTTATAAACAGTTTCACTAATCCAAAGCCAATAACAGTTAATATATTGAAAAACGCGTTTATTAACAGTATTTTCGTTAAACCAAGAGAAATAGATAAACGAAACCGATTTATAAACAGTTTCACTAATCCAAAGCCAATAACAGTTAATCTTTTGAAAAAACGCATTTATTAACAGTATTTTCGTAAAACCAAGGAGAAATAGATAAACGAAACCGATTTATAAACAGTTTCACTAATCCAAAGCCAATAACAGTTAATCTTTTGTAAAACGCATTTATTAACAGTATTTTCGTAAAACCAAGAGAAATAGATAAACGAAACCGATTTATAAACAGTTTCACTAATCCAAAGCCACTAACAGTTAATCTTTTGAAAAAACGCATTTATTAACAGTATTTTCGTAAAACCAAGGAGAAATAGATAAACGAAACCGATTTATAAACAGTTTCACTAATCCAAAGCCAATAACAGTTAATATATTGAAAAACGCATTTATTAACAGTATTTTCGTAAAACCAAGGAGAAATAGATAAACAAAACCGATTTATAAACAGTTTCACTAATCCAAAGCCAATAACAGTTAATATATTGAAAAACGCATTTATTAACAGTATTTTCGTAAAACCAAGGAGAAATAGATAAACGAAACCGATTTATAAACAGTTTCACTAATCCAAAGCCACTAACAGTTAATCTTTTGAAAAAACGCATTTATTAACAGTATTTTCGTAAAACCAAGGAGAAATAGATAAACGAAACCGATTTATAAACAGTTTCACTAATCCAAAGCCAATAAATAACAGTTAATCTTTTGAAAAAACGCATTTATTAACAGTATTTTCGTAAAACCAAGAGAAATAGATAAACGAAACCGATTTATAAACAGTTTCACTAATCCAAAGCCAATAACAGTTAATCTTTTGAAAAAACGCATTTATTAACAGTATTTTCGTAAAACCAAGGAGAAATAGATAAACGAAACCGATTTATAAACAGTTTCACTAATCCAAAGCCACTAACAGTTAATCTTTTGAAAAAACGCATTTATTAACAGTATTTTCGTAAAACCAAGGAGAAATAGATAAACGAAACCGATTTATAAACAGTTTCACTAATCCAAAGCCACTAACAGTTAATCTTTTGAAAAAACGCATTTATTAACAGTATTTTCGTTAAACCAAGGAGAAATAGATAAACGAAACCGATTTATAAACAGTTTCACTAATCCAAAGCCACTAACAGTTAATCTTTTGAAAAAACGCATTTATTAACAGTATTTTCGTAAAACCAAGGAGAAATAGATAAACGAAACCGATTTATAAACAGTTTCACTAATCCAAAGCCAATAACAGTTAATCTTTTGAAAAAACGCATTTATTAACAGTATTTTCGTAAAACCAAGAGAAATAGATAAACGAAACCGATTTATAAACAGTGTCACTAATCCAAAGCCAATAACAGTTAATCTTTTGAAAAAACGCATTTATTAACAGTATTTTCGTAAAACCAAGGAGAAATAGATAAACGAAACCGATTTATAAACAGTTTCACTAATCCAAAGCCAATAACAGTTAATCTTTTGAAAAACGCATTTATTAACAGTATTTTCGTAAAACCAAGGAGAAATAGATAAACGAAACCGATTTATAAACAGTGTCACTAATCCAAAGCCAATAACAGTTAATCTTTTGAAAAACGCATTTATTAACAGTATTTTCGTAAAACCAAGGAGAAATAGATAAACGAAACCGATTTATAAACAGTGTCACTAATCCAAAGCCAATAACAGTTAATCTTTTGAAAAAACGCATTTATTAACAGTATTTTCGTAAAACCAAGGAGAAATAGATAAACGAAACCGATTTATAAACAGTTTCACTAATCAAAAGCCAATAACAGTTAATCTTTTGTAAAACGCATTTATTAACAGTATTTTCGTAAAACCAAGGAGAAATAGATAAACGAAACCGATTTATAAACAGTTTCACTAATCCAAAGCCAATAACAGTTAATCTTTTGAAAAACGCATTTATTAACAGTATTTTCGTAAAACCAAGGAGAAATAGATAAACGAAACCGATTTATAAACAGTTTCACTAATCCAAAGCCAATAACAGTTAATCTTTTGAAAAACTCATTTATTAACAGTATTTTCATAAAACCAAGGAGAAATAGATAAACGAAACCGATTTATAAACAGTTTCACTAATCCAAAACCAATAACAGTTAATCTTTTGAAAAAACGCATTTATTAACAGTATTTTCGTAAAACCAAGGAGAAATAGATAAACGAAACCGATTTATAAACAGTTTCACTAATCCAAAGCCACTAACAGTTAATCTTTTGAAAAAACGCATTTATTAACAGTATTTTCGTTAAACCAAGGAGAAATAGATAAACGAAACCGATTTATAAACAGTTTCACTAATCCAAAGCCACTAACAGTTAATCTTTTGAAAAAACGCATTTATTAACAGTATTTTCGTAAAACCAAGGAGAAATAGATAAACGAAACCGATTTATAAACAGTTTCACTAATCCAAAGCCAATAACAGTTAATCTTTTGAAAAAACGCATTTATTAACAGTATTTTCGTAAAACCAAGAGAAATAGATAAACGAAACCGATTTATAAACAGTGTCACTAATCCAAAGCCAATAACAGTTAATCTTTTGAAAAAACGCATTTATTAACAGTATTTTCGTAAAACCAAGGAGAAATAGATAAACGAAACCGATTTATAAACAGTTTCACTAATCCAAAGCCAATAACAGTTAATCTTTTGTAAAACGCATTTATTAACAGTATTTTCGTAAAACCAAGGAGAAATAGATAAACGAAACCGATTTATAAACAGTGTCACTAATCCAAAGCCAATAACAGTTAATCTTTTGAAAAACGCATTTATTAACAGTATTTTCGTAAAACCAAGGAGAAATAGATAAACGAAACCGATTTATAAACAGTGTCACTAATCCAAAGCCAATAACAGTTAATCTTTTGAAAAAACGCATTTATTAACAGTATTTTCGTAAAACCAAGGAGAAATAGATAAACGAAACCGATTTATAAACAGTTTCACTAATCCAAAGCCAATAACAGTTAATCTTTTGTAAAACGCATTTATTAACAGTATTTTCGTAAAACCAAGGAGAAATAGATAAACGAAACCGATTTATAAACAGTTTCACTAATCCAAAGCCAATAACAGTTAATCTTTTGAAAAACGCATTTATTAACAGTATTTTCGTAAAACCAAGGAGAAATAGATAAACGAAACCGATTTATAAACAGTTTCACTAATCCAAAGCCAATAACAGTTAATCTTTTGAAAAAACGCATTTATTAACAGTATTTTCGTAAAACCAAGGAGAAATAGATAAACGAAACCGATTTATAAACAGTTTCACTAATCCAAAGCCAATAACAGTAAATATATTGAAAAAACGAATTTATTAACAGTATTTTCGTAAAACCAAGGAGAAATAGATAAACGAAACCGATTTATAAACAGTTTAACTAATCCAAAACCAATAACAGTTAATCTTTTGAAAAAACGCATTTATTAACAGTATTTTCGTAAAACCAAGGAGAAATAGATAAACGAAACCGATTTATAAACAGTTTCACTAATCCAAAGCCACTAACAGTTAATCTTTTGAAAAAAACGCATTTATTAACAGTATTTTCGTAAAACCAAGGAGAAATAGATAAACGAAACCGATTTATAAACAGTTTCACTAATCCAAAGCCAATAACAGTTAATCTTTTGAAAAAACGCATTTATTAACAGTATTTTCGTAAAACCAAGAGAAATAGATAAACGAAACCGATTTATAAACAGTTTCACTAATCCAAAGCCAATAACAGTTAATCTTTTGAAAAAACGCATTTATTAACAGTATTTTCGTAAAACCAAGGAGAAATAGATAAACGAAACCGATTTATAAACAGTTTCACTAATCCAAAGCCAATAACAGTTAATCTTTTGAAAAAACGCATTTATTAACAGTATTTTCGTTAAACCAAGGAGAAATAGATAAACGAAACCGATTTATAAACAGTTTCACTAATCCAAAGCCAATAACAGTTAATCTTTTGTAAAACGCATTTATTAACAGTATTTTCGTTAAACCAAGGAGAAATAGATAAACGAAACCGATTTATAAACAGTTTCACTAATCCAAAGCCACTAACAGTTAATCTTTTGAAAAAAACGCATTTATTAACAGTATTTTCGTAAAACCAAGGAGAAATAGATAAACGAAACCGATTTATAAACAGTTTCACTAATCCAAAGCCACTAACAGTTAATATATTGAAAAACGCATTTATTAACAGTATTTTCGTAAAACCAAGGAGAAATAGATAAACGAAACCGATTTATAAACAGTTTCACTAATCCAAAGCCAATAACTGTTAATATATTGAAAAACGCATTTATTAACAGTATTTTCGTAAAACCAAGAGATATAGATAAACGAAACCGATTTATAAACAGTTTCACTAATCAAAAGACAATAACAGTTAATCTTTTGAAAAAACGCATTTATTAACAGTATTTTCGTAAAACCAAGAGAAATAGATAAACGAAACCGATTTATAAACAGTTTCACTAATCCAAAGCCAATAACAGTTAATCTTTTGAAAAAACGCATTTATTAACAGTATTTTCGTAAAACCAAGGAGAAATAGATAAACGAAACCGATTTATAAACAGTTTCACTAATCCAAAGCCAATAACAGTTAATCTTTTGAAAAAACGCATTTATTAACAGTATTTTCGTAAAACCAAGAGAAATAGATAAACGAAACCGATTTATAAACAGTTTCACTAATCCAAAGCCAATAACAGTTAATCTTTTGAAAAAACGCATTTATTAACAGTATTTTCGTAAAACCAAGGAGAAATAGATAAACGAAACCGATTTATAAACAGTTTCACTAATCCAAAGCCAATAACAGTAAATATATTGAAAAAACGAATTTATTAACAGTATTTTCGTAAAACCAAGGAGAAATAGATAAACGAAACCGATTTATAAACAGTTTCACTAATCCAAAGCCACTAACAGTTAATCTTTTGAAAAAACGCATTTATTAACAGTATTTTCGTAAAACCAAGGAGAAATAGATAAACGAAACCGATTTATAAACAGTTTCACTAATCCAAAGCCAATAACAGTTAATCTTTTGAAAAAACGCATTTATTAACAGTATTTTCGTAAAACCAAGAGAAATAGATAAACGAAACCGATTTATAAACAGTTTCACTAATCCAAAGCCAATAACTGTTAATATATTGAAAAACGCGTTTATTAACAGTATTTTCGTTAAACCAAGGAGAAATAGATAAACGAAACCGATTTATAAACAGTTTCACTAATCCAAAGCCACTAACAGTTAATATATTGAAAAACGCATTTATTAACAGTATTTTCGTAAAACCAAGGAGAAATAGATAAACGAAACCGATTTATAAACAGTTTCACTAATCTAAAGCCAATAACAGTTAATCTTTTGAAAAAACGCATTTATTAACAGTATTTTCGTAAAACCAAGGAGAAATAGATAAACGAAACCGATTTATAAACAGTTTCACTAATCCAAAGCCAATAACAGTTAATCTTTTGAAAAAACGCATTTATTAACAGTATTTTCGTAAAACCAAAGAGAAATAGATAAACGAAACCGATTTATAAACAGTTTCACTAATCCAAAGCCAATAACAGTTAATCTTTTGAAAAAACGCATTTATTAACAGTATTTTCGTAAAACCAAGGAGAAATAGATAAACGAAACCGATTTATAAACAGTTTCACTAATCCAAAGCCAATAACTGTTAATATATTGAAAAACGCATTTATTAACAGTATTTTCGTTAAACCAAGGAGAAATAGATAAACGAAACCGATTTATAAACAGTTTCACTAATCCAAAGCCAATAACAGTTAATATATTGAAAAACGCATTTATTAACAGTATTTTCGTTAAACCAAGAGAAATAGATAAACGAAACCGATTTATAAACAGTTTCACTAATCCAAAGCCACTAACAGTTAATCTTTTGAAAAAACGCATTTATTAACAGTATTTTCGTAAAACCAAGGAGAAATAGATAAACGAAACCGATTTATAAACAGTTTCACTAATCCAAAGCCAATAACAGTTAATCTTTTGAAAAACGCATTTATTAACAGTATTTTCGTAAAACC
The DNA here is from genome assembly GCF_905147105.1 of Pieris brassicae. NCBI lineage: Eukaryota > Metazoa > Arthropoda > Insecta > Lepidoptera > Pieridae > Pieris > Pieris brassicae. The sequence goes on from NW_025576235.1 coordinate 51,705, forward strand.
AAGAGAAATAGATAAACGAAACCGATTTATAAACAGTTTCACTAATCCAAAGCCACTAACAGTTAATCTTTTGAAAAAACGCATTTATTAACAGTATTTTCGTAAAACCCAAGGAGAAATAGATAAACGAAACCGATTTATAAACAGTTTCACTAATCCAAAGCCAATAACAGTTAATATATTGAAAAACGCATTTATTAACAGTATTATCGTAAAACCAAGGAGAAATAGATAAACAAAACCGATTTATAAACAGTTTCACTAATCCAAAGCCAATAACAGTTAATATATTGAAAAACGCATTTATTAACAGTATTTTCGTAAAACCAAGGAGAAATAGATAAACGAAACCGATTTATAAACAGTTTCACTAATCCAAAGCCACTAACAGTTAATCTTTTGAAAAAACGCATTTATTAACAGTATTTTCGTAAAACCAAGGAGAAATAGATAAACGAAACCGATTTATAAACAGTTTCACTAATCCAAAGCCAATAAATAACAGTTAATCTTTTGAAAAAACGCATTTATTAACAGTATTTTCGTAAAACCAAGAGAAATAGATAAACGAAACCGATTTATAAACAGTTTCACTAATCCAAAGCCAATAACAGTTAATCTTTTGAAAAAACGCATTTATTAACAGTATTTTCGTAAAACCAAGGAGAAATAGATAAACGAAACCGATTTATAAACAGTTTCACTAATCCAAAGCCACTAACAGTTAATCTTTTGAAAAAACGCATTTATTAACAGTATTTTCGTAAAACCAAGGAGAAATAGATAAACGAAACCGATTTATAAACAGTTTCACTAATCCAAAGCCACTAACAGTTAATCTTTTGAAAAAACGAATTTATTAACAGTATTTTCGTAAAACCAAGAGAAATAGATAAACGAAACCGATTTATAAACAGTTTCACTAATCCAAAGCCAATAACAGTTAATCTTTTGAAAAAACGCATTTATTAACAGTATTTTCGTAAAACCAAGGAGAAATAGATAAACGAAACCGATTTATAAACAGTTTCACTAATCCAAAGCCAATTACAGTTAATCTTTTGAAAAAACGCGTTTATTAACAGTATTTTCGTAAAACCAAGAGAAATAGATAAACGAAACCGATTTATAAACAGTTTCACTAATCCAAAGCCAATAACAGTTAATCTTTTGAAAAAACGAATTTATTAACAGTATTTTCGTAAAACCAAGGAGAAATAGATAAACGAAACCGATTTATAAACAGTTTCACTAATCCAAAGCCACTAACAGTTAATCTTTTGAAAAAACGCATTTATTAACAGTATTTTCGTAAAACCAAGGAGAAATAGATAAACGAAACCGATTTATAAACAGTTTCACTAATCCAAAGCCAATAACAGTTAATATATTGAAAAACGCGTTTATTAACAGTATTTTCGTTAAACCAAGAGAAATAGATAAACGAAACCGATTTATAAACAGTTTCACTAATCCAAAGCCACTAACAGTTAATCTTTTGAAAAAACGCATTTATTAACAGTATTTTCGTAAAACCAAGGAGAAATAGATAAACGAAACCGATTTATAAACAGTTTCACTAATCCAAAGCCAACAACAGTTAATCTTTTGAAAAAACGCATTTATTAACAGTATTTTCGTAAAACCAAGGAGAAATAGATAAACGAAACCGATTTATAAACAGTTTCACTAATCCAAAGCCAATAACAGTTAATCTTTTGAAAAAACGCATTTATTAACAGTATTTTCGTAAAACCAAAGAGAAATAGATAAACGAAACCGATTTATAAACAGTTTCACTAATCCAAAGCCAATAACAGTTAATCTTTTGAAAAAAACGCATTTATTAACAGTATTTTCGTAAAACCAAGGAGAAATAGATAAACGAAACCGATTTATAAACAGTTTCACTAATCCAAAGCCAATAACAGTTAATATATTGAAAAACGCATTTATTAACAGTATTTTCGTTAAACCAAGGAGAAATAGATAAACGAAACCGATTTATAAACAGTTTCACTAATCCAAATCCAATAACAGTTAATCTTTTGTAAAACGCATTTATTAACAGTATTTTCGTAAAACCAAGGAGAAATAGATAAACGAAACCGATTTATAAACAGTTTCACTAATCCAAAGCCAATAACAGTTAATCTTTTGAAAAAACGCATTTATTAACAGTATTTTCGTAAAACCAAGAGAAATAGATAAACGAAACCGATTTATAAACAGTTTCACTAATCCAAAGCCAATAACTGTTAATCTTTTGAAAAAACGTATTTATTAACAGTATTTTCGTAAAACCAAGAGAAATAGATAAACGAAACCGATTTATAAACAGTTTCACTAATCCAAAGCCAACAACAGTTAATCTTTTGAAAAAACGCATTTATTAACAGTATTTTCGTAAAACCAAGGAGAAATAGATAAACGAAACCGATTTATAAACAGTTTCACTAATCCAAAGCCAATAACAGTTAATCTTTTGAAAAAACGCATTTATTAACAGTATTTTCGTAAAACCAAGGAGAAATAGATAAACGAAACCGATTTATAAACAGTTTCACTAATCCAAAGCCAATAACAGTTAATATATTGAAAAACGCATTTATTAACAGTATTTTCGTAAAACCAAGGAGAAATAGATAAAGGAAACCGATTTATAAACAGTTTCACTAATCCAAAGCCACTAACAGTTAATCTTTTGAAAAAACGCATTTATTAACAGTATTTTCGTAAAACCAAGGAGAAATAGATAAACGAAACCGATTTATAAACAGTTTCACTAATCCAAAGCCAATAACAGTTAATCTTTTGAAAAAACGCATTTATTAACAGTATTTTCGTAAAACCAAGAGAAATAGATAAACGAAACCGATTTATAAACAGTTTCACTAATCCAAAGCCAATAACAGTTAATCTTTTGAAAAAACGCATTTATTAACAGTATTTTCGTAAAACCAAGGAGAAATAGATAAACGAAACCGATTTATAAACAGTTTCACTAATCCAAAGCCACTAACAGTTAATCTTTTGAAAAAACGCATTTATTAACAGTATTTTCGTAAAACCAAGGAGAAATAGATAAACGAAACCGATTTATAAACAGTTTCACTAATCCAAAGCCACTAACAGTTAATCTTTTGAAAAAACGAATTTATTAACAGTATTTTCGTAAAACCAAGAGAAATAGATAAACGAAACCGATTTATAAACAGTTTCACTAATCCAAAGCCAATAACAGTTAATCTTTTGAAAAAACGCATTTATTAACAGTATTTTCGTAAAACCAAGGAGAAATAGATAAACGAAACCGATTTATAAACAGTTTCACTAATCCAAAGCCAATAACAGTTAATCTTTTGAAAAAACGCGTTTATTAACAGTATTTTCGTAAAACCAAGAGAAATAGATAAACGAAACCGATTTATAAACAGTTTCACTAATCCAAAGCCAATAACAGTTAATCTTTTGAAAAAACGAATTTATTAACAGTATTTTCGTAAAACCAAGGAGAAATAGATAAACGAAACCGATTTATAAACAGTTTCACTAATCCAAAGCCACTAACAGTTAATCTTTTGAAAAAACGCATTTATTAACAGTATTTTCGTAAAACCAAGGAGAAATAGATAAACGAAACCGATTTATAAACAGTTTCACTAATCCAAAGCCAATAACAGTTAATATATTGAAAAACGCGTTTATTAACAGTATTTTCGTTAAACCAAGAGAAATAGATAAACGAAACCGATTTATAAACAGTTTCACTAATCCAAAGCCACTAACAGTTAATCTTTTGAAAAAAACGCATTTATTAACAGTATTTTCGTAAAACCAAGGAGAAATAGATAAACGAAACCGATTTATAAACAGTTTCACTAATCCAAAGCCAACAACAGTTAATCTTTTGAAAAAACGCATTTATTAACAGTATTTTCGTAAAACCAAGGAGAAATAGATAAACGAAACCGATTTATAAACAGTTTCACTAATCCAAAGCCAATAACAGTTAATCTTTTGAAAAAACGCATTTATTAACAGTATTTTCGTAAAACCAAAGAGAAATAGATAAACGAAACCGATTTATAAACAGTTTCACTAATCCAAAGCCAATAACAGTTAATCTTTTGAAAAAACGCATTTATTAACAGTATTTTCGTAAAACCAAGGAGAAATAGATAAACGAAACCGATTTATAAACAGTTTCACTAATCCAAAGCCAATAACAGTTAATATATTGAAAACGCATTTATTAACAGTATTTTCGTTAAACCAAGGAGAAATAGATAAACGAAACCGATTTATAAACAGTTTCACTAATCCAAATCCAATAACAGTTAATCTTTTGAAAAAACGCATTTATTAACAGTATTTTCGTAAAACCAAGGAGAAATAGATAAACGAAACCGATTTATAAACAGTTTCACTAATCCAAAGCCAATAACAGTTAATCTTTTGAAAAAACGCATTTATTAACAGTATTTTCGTAAAACCAAGAGAATAGATAAACGAAACCGATTTATAAACAGTTTCACTAATCCAAAGCCAATAACTGTTAATCTTTTGAAAAAACGTATTTATTAACAGTATTTTCGTAAAACCAAGAGAAATAGATAAACGAAACCGATTTATAAACAGTTTCACTAATCCAAAGCCAACAACAGTTAATCTTTTGAAAAAACGCATTTATTAACAGTATTTTCGTAAAACCAAGGAGAAATAGATAAACGAAACCGATTTATAAACAGTTTCACTAATCCAAAGCCAATAACAGTTAATCTTTTGAAAAAACGCATTTATTAACAGTATTTTCGTAAAACCAAAGAGAAATAGATAAACGAAACCGATTTATAAACAGTTTCACTAATCCAAAGCCAATAACAGTTAATCTTTTGAAAAAACGCATTTATTAACAGTATTTTCGTAAAACCAAGGAGAAATAGATAAACGAAACCGATTTATAAACAGTTTCACTAATCCAAAGCCAATAACAGTTAATATATTGAAAAACGCATTTATTAACAGTATTTTCGTTAAACCAAGGAGAAATAGATAAACGAAACCGATTTATAAACAGTTTCACTAATCCAAATCCAATAACAGTTAATCTTTTGTAAAACGCATTTATTAACAGTATTTTCGTAAAACCAAGGAGAAATAGATAAACGAAACCGATTTATAAACAGTTTCACTAATCCAAAGCCAATAACAGTTAATCTTTTGAAAAAACGCATTTATTAACAGTATTTTCGTAAAACCAAGAGAAATAGATAAACGAAACCGATTTATAAACAGTTTCACTAATCCAAAGCCAATAACTGTTAATCTTTTGAAAAAACGTATTTATTAACAGTATTTTCGTAAAACCAAGAGAAATAGATAAACGAAACCGATTTATAAACAGTTTCACTAATCCAAAGCCAATAACAGTTAATCTTTTGAAAAAACGCATTTATTAACAGTATTTTCGTAAAACCAAGGAGAAATAGATAAACGAAACCGATTTATAAACAGTTTCACTAATCCAAAGCCAATAACAGTTAATCTTTTGAAAAAACGCATTTATAAACAGTATTTTCATAAAACCAAGGAGAAATAGATAAACGAAACCGATTTATAAACAGTTTCACTAATCCAAAGCCAATAACAGTTAATCTTTTGAAAAAACGCATTTATTAACAGTATTTTCGTAAAACCAAGGAGAAATAGATAAACGAAACCGATTTATAAACAGTTTCACTAATCCAAAGCCAATAACAGTTAATCTTTTGAAAAAACGCATTTATTAACAGTATTTTCGTAAAACCAAGGAGAAATAGATAAACGAAACCGATTTATAAACAGTTTCACTAATCCAAAGCCACTAACAGTTAATCTTTTGAAAAAACGCATTTATTAACAGTATTTTCGTAAAACCAAGGAGAAATAGATAAACGAAACCGATTTATAAACAGTTTCACTAATCCAAAGCCAATAACAGTTAATCATTTGAAAAAACGCATTTATAAACAGTATTTTCATAAAACCAAGGAGAAATAGATAAACGAAACCGATTTATAAACAGTTTCACTAATCCAAAGCCAATAACAGTTAATCTTTTGAAAAAACGCATTTATTAACAGTATTTTCGTAAAACCAAGGAGAAATAGATAAACGAAACCGATTTATAAACAGTTTCACTAATCAAAAGCCACTAACAGTTAATCTTTTGAAAAAACGCATTTATTAACAGTATTTTCGTAAAACCAAGGAGAAATAGATAAACGAAACCGATTTATAAACAGTTTCACTAATCCAAAGCCAATAACAGTTAATCTTTTGAAAAAACGCATTTATAAACAGTATTTTCATAAAACCAAGGAGAAATAGATAAACGAAACCGATTTATAAACAGTTTCACTAATCCAAAGCCAATAACTTTTAATATATTGAAAAACGCGTTTATTAACAGTATTTTCGTTAAACCAAGGAGAAATAGATAAACGAAACCGATTTATAAACAGTTTCACTAATCCAAAGCCAATAACTGTTAATATATTGAAAAACGCGTTTATTAACAGTATTTTCGTTAAACCAAGGAGAAATAGATAAACGAAACCGATTTATAAACAGTTTCACTAATCCAAAGCCACTAACAGTTAATCTTTTGAAAAAACGCATTTATTAACAGTATTTTCGTAAAACCAAGGAGAAATAGATAAACGAAACCGATTTATAAACAGTTTCACTAATCCAAAGCCAATAACAGTTAATCTTTTGTAAAACGCATTTATTAACAGTATTTTCGTAAAACCAAGGAGAAATAGATAAACGAAACCGATTTATAAACAGTTTCACTAATCCAAAGCCAATAACAGTTAATCTTTTGAAAAAACGCATTTATTAACAGTATTTTCGTAAAACCAAGGAGAAATAGATAAACGAAACCGATTTATAACCAGTTTCACTAATCCAAAGCCAATAACAGTTAATCTTTTGAAAAAACGCATTTATTAACAGTATTTTCGTAAAACCAAGGAGAAATAGATAAACGAAACCGATTTATAAACAGTTTCACTAATCCAAAGCCAATAACAGTAAATATATTGAAAAAACGCATTTATTAACAGTATTTTCGTAAAACCAAGGAGAAATAGATAAACGAAACCGATTTATAAACAGTTTCACTAATCCAAAACCAATAACAGTTAATCTTTTGAAAAAACGCATTTATTAACAGTATTTTCGTAAAACCAAGAGAAATAGATAAACGAAACCGATTTATAAACAGTTTCACTAATCCAAAGCCAATAACAGTTAATCTTTGAAAAAACGAATTTATTAACAGTATTTTCGTAAAACCAAGGAGAAATAGATAAACGAAACCGATTTATAAACAGTTTCACTAATCCAAAGCCACTAACAGTTAATCTTTTGAAAAAACGCATTTATTAACAGTATTTTCGTAAAACCAAGGAGAAATAGATAAACGAAACCGATTTATAAACAGTTTCACTAATCCAAAGCCAATAACAGTTAATATATTGAAAAACGCGTTTATTAACAGTATTTTCGTTAAACCAAGAGAAATAGATAAACGAAACCGATTTATAAACAGTTTCACTAATCCAAAGCCACTAACAGTTAATCTTTTGAAAAAACGCATTTATTAACAGTATTTTCGTAAAACCAAGGAGAAATAGATAAACGAAACCGATTTATAAACAGTTTCACTAATCCAAAGCCAACAACAGTTAATCTTTTGAAAAAACGCATTTATTAACAGTATTTTCGTAAAACCAAGGAGAAATAGATAAACGAAACCGATTTATAAACAGTTTCACTAATCCAAAGCCAATAACAGTTAATCTTTTGAAAAAACGCATTTATTAACAGTATTTTCGTAAAACCAAAGAGAAATAGATAAACGAAACCGATTTATAAACAGTTTCACTAATCCAAAGCCAATAACAGTTAATCTTTTGAAAAAACGCATTTATTAACAGTATTTTCGTAAAACCAAGGAGAAATAGATAAACGAAACCGATTTATAAACAGTTTCACTAATCCAAAGCCAATAACAGTTAAT
>NW_025576236.1:0-5000 GCF_905147105.1 Pieris brassicae
TTGAGCCAAGTGATCCACCGTTCAGGGTAATCGTTTTGTTTTTGTGTGTGTTTTTGTATGAGAAAATATAAAAGGTGCGAAAAAATTAAACAAAAAAATTTGAAAATAATACTTATCATTAACGTGTACGACAAATGAAAAGAAAGAAAATCTCTTTTATTTGCGTGGTTGTACACAAAAATTAAAATATTATTTCAAAGTATCAATAGGCGATAGCGAACGCTAATCAAAGCGTGTCGCAACGCACACGTCGCGAATCGACGAGAGAGAGTCAACCGTCTCGGATTCGATTTTGATTCGTATCATTCACGTGTTTTTGTATTTTTTTCTTTTTTTGCGAGTCTTTGACAACAACAAAACAAAAAGAAAAAACCAACGTTAATGATCCTTCCGCAGGTTCCCCTACGGAAACCTTGTTACGACTTTTACTTCCTCTAAATGATCAAGTTTGGTCAACTTCCCAGCAACGCCGACGGCCGTGAGGCCACCGCGTGTCGGTCCGAAGACCTCACTAAATCATTCAATCGGTAGTAGCGACGGGCGGTGTGTACAAAGGGCAGGGACGTAATCAACGCGAGCTTATGACTCGCGCTTACTAGGAATTCCTCGTTTATGGGGGGATAATTGCAAACCCCAATCCCCAGCACGAAGGAGTTTCAACGGGTTGCCCGGGCCTCTAGGCCAGGGAGAACATGTTGATTCCTTCAGTGTAGCGCGCGTGCGGCCCAGGACATCTAAGGGCATCACAGACCTGTTATTGCTCAATCTCGTGCGGCTCGAAGCCGCCGGTCCCTCTAAGAAGAATTTTAATACGTCGCCAGTGAGTTGCGCTCCCCGAGAGTCGCGCACACCTTGAATGACGACGCCTATTTAGCAGGCTAGAGTCTCGTTCGTTACCGGAATTAACCAGACAAATCGCTCCACCAACTAAGAACGGCCATGCACCACCACCCACCGAATCAAGAAAGAGCTGTTAATCTGTCAATCCTTCCGGTGTCCGGGCCTGGTGAGATTTCCCGTGTTGAGTCAAATTAAGCCGCAGGCTCCACTCCTGGTGGTGCCCTTCCGTCAATTCCTTTAAGTTTCAGCTTTGCAACCATACTCCCCCCGGAGTCCAAAATCTTTGGTTTCCCGGAAGCTGCCCGCCGAGCCATTGTAGTAACGTCGGCGGATCGCTAGATGACATATTTACGGTTAGAACTAGGGCGGTATCTAATCGCCTTCGAACCTCTAACTTTCGTTCTTGATTGATGAAAACACCTTTGGCAAATGCTTTCGCTGATGTTCGTCTTGCGACGATCCAAGAATTTCACCTCTAACGTCGCAATACGAATGCCCCCAGTTATCCCTATTAATCATTACCTCGGAGTTCTGAAAACCAACAAAATAGAACCGAGATCATATTCTATTATTCCATGCACGAAATATTCAAGCGGCATTTTGAGCCCGCTTTGAGCACTCTAATTTGTTCAAAGTAAAATTGTCGGCCCACCTCGACACTCACCGAAGAGCACCGCGATAGGATTTTGATATTGAACCGGCGTTTTACCGCCGGCTCACCGACGATATGCTCCGCAGACGTGTCAGTATCACCGCGGATGCGGTGCACCGACAGCGCGGCGCACAAATGCAACTACGAGCTTTTTAACCGCAACAATTTTAGTATACGCTATTGGAGCTGGAATTACCGCGGCTGCTGGCACCAGACTTGCCCTCCAATTGTTCCTCGTTAAAATATTTAAAGTGTACTCATTCCGATTACGAGGCCTCGTAAGAGTCCCGTATCGTTATTTTTCGTCACTACCTCCCCGTGCCGGGAGTGGGTAATTTGCGCGCCTGCTGCCTTCCTTGGATGTGGTAGCCGTTTCTCAGGCTCCCTCTCCGGAATCGAACCCTGATTCCCCGTTACCCGTGACAACCATGGTAGTCGCAGAAACTACCATCGAAAGTTGATAAGGCAGACATTTGAAAGATGCGTCGCCGGTACTGGACCGTGCGATCGGCAAAAGTTATCCAGATTCATCAAAATTAACGACTTCGGACGCATGGCCCTCCGCCGATTGGTTTTGATCTAATAAAAGCACTCATCCCATCACTGGTCAGAGTTCTGATTGCATGTATTAGCTCTAGAATTACCACAGTTATCCAAGTAACTGAGTAAGATCTAAGGAACCAAAACTGATATATTGAGCCATTCGCGGTATCGCCTTAATACGGCTTGCACTGAGACATGCATGGCTTAATCTTTGAGACAAGCATATAACTACTGGCAGGATCAACCAGGGAGCTGCTTACGCAAACGACACGCCTACACCGCGGTCACGCGGCTTCGGCGAGCCGCTGGCTCGGCGGCGTCGAGGGGCGCGCGCTTGCGCGCGCGCCTTCTCGACACGCGTGAACGTAACGCGTCGAATTTGCACGCGACGCGACGTTCGCGCTTCATATCGATAGACTAACTTTGACCGGTCTACGAGCGGCCGTCCCGTCACGATCTCGCAACGAGGTGATGTACAACGATGCTCGACCACTGTGAGGGACATAAAACTGCAACGAACACGACCCCGCGGGCGGGAATCGATGTTGTGACAATTTGAAAATTGAACATTCATCTAAACGCAACTTCTCAATTTTTATTCAATACGTTATTGTAAACATATTAAAACTCGGCTGGCAATTACATGCGCACACACACGCATGATTCGCACTAGATACGATCAACGCCCGGAGCTTGAGGGATAAATTCCAACACGACGCTGCGCACACCGTTTCGACGATGGGCGCGTGTGCGTCCTCTTTTATACATTCTTTCCATATACGGTCGCCGTGGCGACCGCGCACGTGTCGAACACGCTAGGCGCCCTGCGTTGAGGTGTGCCTAGAAGCGTATTCTTTTAACATCACAGATAACACCGGGGGAGACGGTCCCAAATCTTGGTCGATTGGTAACATCACCATACGGTCTGCGAACGCGGTGCTATAATATAATTTTATATTATATTATATAAAATATGAGGAGGAGTAGTATGTATATTCTTTGTTATTTTGTGTTGACACAAGAGAGATATATAAAATGTACTATACACCACACACACAGAGAGAGAGAGAGCTGGGAAAGATCTCGGCGGTCTCGCATTCGAAATACGAATTTGATATAATTTCCTCCGAAAATCCATACCCATATCTATATCATCCATGCGCGAATATATGTATATAATATTCTCACACTTCGCACAAACACAAAAACAAGAACACATTCTATTCTCTCTCGTCCGTCGTTCGTGTCTATTTGAGACGAACGACGCGCGGCAACGAGAACGAGTCGACGCTGTGCGCACGACTGTTTCGCTCCACATCTATACCGAGAGCAATAGTCCGCGTCGGCATTGGAGCGGACGTCGAATGTTTCTCGTAGAGCGAGCGAGAGAGAGACGATTTTTCATTTTATTATGTATGTGTATTGGCGTGCAGTAGTAGCACGTAGTAGTACTAGTAGTAGTAGTAAAAAAATATTATTATTTATTTTATTGACTGATATGATTTTGTTTGTTTTCTTTTTTTTGAATAGACATTTGTATTGATAGATATGTTTCTCGTTGAAGCTCGCAGCACACGCTCAGAGAAATGGCAATGTGGGTTTATTTGAAGAAAAGAAAAAACAAAAAAAACAATTATATTTATTAATAATATGTATGTATGTATGTATGTATGTATGTATGTATGTATAATAATGAATTATAATAATTATTCCGATGCAACGTCAGAGGAAAATGTTTCTCGTACAGGTGCGGCGCGCGACGGCCGGCCGCTCGACAGTTTCGCGCCGAATGTTTCTCGTTGAAGCTCGCAGCACACGCTCAGAGAAATGGCAATGTGGGTTTATTTGAAGAAAAGAAAAAACAAAAAAAACAATTATATTTATTAATAATATGTATGTATGTATGTATGTATGTATGTATGTATGTATAATAATGAATTATAATAATTATTCCGATGCAACGTCAGAGGAAAATGTTTCTCGTACAGGTGCGGCGCGCGACGGCCGGCCGCTCGACAGTTTCGCGCCGAATGTTTCTCGTTGAAGCTCGCAGCACACGCTCAGAGAAATGGCAATGTGGGTTTATTTGAAGAAAAGAAAAAACAAAAAAAACAATTATATTTATTAATAATATGTATGTATGTATGTATGTATGTATGTATAATAATTATTCCGATGCAACGTCAGAGGAAAATGTTTCTCGTACAGGTGCGGCGCGCGACGGCCGGCCGCTCGACAGTTTCGCGCCGAATGTTTCTCGTTGAAGCTCGCAGCACACGCTCAGAGAAATGGCAATGTGGGTTTATTTGAAGAAAAGAAAAAAAAAAAAAAACAATTATATTTATTAATAATATGTATGTATGTATGTATGTATGTATGTATGTATAATAATGAATTATAATAATTATTCCGATGCAACGTCAGAGGAAAATGTTTCTCGTACAGGTGCGGCGCGCGACGGCCGGCCGCTCGACAGTTTCGCGCCGAATGTTTCTCGTTGAAGCTCGCAGCACACGCTCAGAGAAATGGCAATGTGGGTTTATTTGAAGAAAAGAAAAAACAAAAAAAACAATTATATTTATTAATAATATGTATGTATGTATGTATGTATGTATGTATGTATGTATAATAATGAATTATAATAATTATTCCGATGCAACGTCAGAGGAAAATGTTTCTCGTACAGGTGCGGCGCGCGACGGCCGGCCGCTCGACAGTTTCGCGCCGAATGTTTCTCGTTGAAGCTCGCAGCACACGCTCAGAGAAATGGCAATGTGGGTTTATTTGAAGAAAAGAAAAAACAAAAAAAACAATTATATTTATTAATAATATGTATGTATGTATGTATGTATGTATGTATGTATGTATAATAATGAATTATAATAATTATTCCGATGCAACGTCAGAGGAAAATGTTTCTCGTACAGGTGCGGCGCGCGACGGCCGGCCGCTCGACAGTTTCGCG
>NW_025576236.1:12500-17500 GCF_905147105.1 Pieris brassicae
TCCGAAGACCTCACTAAATCATTCAATCGGTAGTAGCGACGGGCGGTGTGTACAAAGGGCAGGGACGTAATCAACGCGAGCTTATGACTCGCGCTTACTAGGAATTCCTCGTTTATGGGGGATAATTGCAAACCCCAATCCCCAGCACGAAGGAGTTTCAACGGGTTGCCCGGGCCTCTAGGCCAGGGAGAACATGTTGATTCCTTCAGTGTAGCGCGCGTGCGGCCCAGGACATCTAAGGGCATCACAGACCTGTTATTGCTCAATCTCGTGCGGCTCGAAGCCGCCGGTCCCTCTAAGAAGAATTTTAATACGTCGCCAGTGAGTTGCGCTCCCCGAGAGTCGCGCACACCTTGAATGACGACGCCTATTTAGCAGGCTAGAGTCTCGTTCGTTACCGGAATTAACCAGACAAATCGCTCCACCAACTAAGAACGGCCATGCACCACCACCCACCGAATCAAGAAAGAGCTGTTAATCTGTCAATCCTTCCGGTGTCCGGGCCTGGTGAGATTTCCCGTGTTGAGTCAAATTAAGCCGCAGGCTCCACTCCTGGTGGTGCCCTTCCGTCAATTCCTTTAAGTTTCAGCTTTGCAACCATACTCCCCCCGGAGTCCAAAATCTTTGGTTTCCCGGAAGCTGCCCGCCGAGCCATTGTAGTAACGTCGGCGGATCGCTAGATGACATATTTACGGTTAGAACTAGGGCGGTATCTAATCGCCTTCGAACCTCTAACTTTCGTTCTTGATTGATGAAAACACCTTTGGCAAATGCTTTCGCTGATGTTCGTCTTGCGACGATCCAAGAATTTCACCTCTAACGTCGCAATACGAATGCCCCCAGTTATCCCTATTAATCATTACCTCGGAGTTCTGAAAACCAACAAAATAGAACCGAGATCATATTCTATTATTCCATGCACGAAATATTCAAGCGGCATTTTGAGCCCGCTTTGAGCACTCTAATTTGTTCAAAGTAAAATTGTCGGCCCACCTCGACACTCACCGAAGAGCACCGCGATAGGATTTTGATATTGAACCGGCGTTTTACCGCCGGCTCACCGACGATATGCTCCGCAGACGTGTCAGTATCACCGCGGATGCGGTGCACCGACAGCGCGGCGCACAAATGCAACTACGAGCTTTTTAACCGCAACAATTTTAGTATACGCTATTGGAGCTGGAATTACCGCGGCTGCTGGCACCAGACTTGCCCTCCAATTGTTCCTCGTTAAAATATTTAAAGTGTACTCATTCCGATTACGAGGCCTCGTAAGAGTCCCGTATCGTTATTTTTCGTCACTACCTCCCCGTGCCGGGAGTGGGTAATTTGCGCGCCTGCTGCCTTCCTTGGATGTGGTAGCCGTTTCTCAGGCTCCCTCTCCGGAATCGAACCCTGATTCCCCGTTACCCGTGACAACCATGGTAGTCGCAGAAACTACCATCGAAAGTTGATAAGGCAGACATTTGAAAGATGCGTCGCCGGTACTGGACCGTGCGATCGGCAAAAGTTATCCAGATTCATCAAAATTAACGACTTCGGACGCATGGCCCTCCGCCGATTGGTTTTGATCTAATAAAAGCACTCATCCCATCACTGGTCAGAGTTCTGATTGCATGTATTAGCTCTAGAATTACCACAGTTGTCCAAGTAACTGAGTAAGATCTAAGGAACCAAAACTGATATATTGAGCCATTCGCGGTATCGCCTTAATACGGCTTGCACTGAGACATGCATGGCTTAATCTTTGAGACAAGCATATAACTACTGGCAGGATCAACCAGGGAGCTGCTTACGCAAACGACACGCCTACACCGCGGTCACGCGGCTTCGGCGAGCCGCTGGCTCGGCGGCGTCGAGGGGCGCGCGCTTGCGCGCGCGCCTTCTCGACACGCGTGAACGTAACGCGTCGAATTTGCACGCGACGCGACGTTCGCGCTTCATATCGATAGACTAACTTTGACCGGTCTACGAGCGGCCGTCCCGTCACGATCTCGCAACGAGGTGATGTACAACGATGCTCGACCACTGTGAGGGACATAAAACTGCAACGAACACGACCCCGCGGGCGGGAATCGATGTTGTGACAATTTGAAAATTGAACATTCATCTAAACGCAACTTCTCAATTTTTATTCAATACGTTATTGTAAACATATTAAAACTCGGCTGGCAATTACATGCGCACACACACGCATGATTCGCACTAGATACGATCAACGCCCGGAGCTTGAGGGATAAATTCCAACACGACGCTGCGCACACCGTTTCGACGATGGGCGCGTGTGCGTCCTCTTTTATACATTCTTTACATATACGGTCGCCGTGGCGACCGCGCACGTGTCGAACACGCTAGGCGCCCTGCGTTGAGGTGTGCCTAGAAGCGTATTCTTTTAACATCACAGATAACACCGGGGGAGACGGTCCCAAATCTTGGTCGATTGGTAACATCACCATACGGTCTGCGAACGCGGTGCTATAATATAATTTTATATTATATTATATAAAATATGAGGAGGAGTAGTATGTATATTCTTTGTTATTTTGTGTTGACACAAGAGAGATATATAAAATGTACTATACACCACACACACAGAGAGAGAGAGAGCTGGGAAAGATCTCGGCGGTCTCGCATTCGAAATACGAATTTGATATAATTTCCTCCGAAAATCCATACCCATATCTATATCATCCATGCGCGAATATATGTATATAATATTCTCACACTTCGCACAAACACAAAAACAAGAACACATTCTATTCTCTCTCGTCCGTCGTTCGTGTCTATTTGAGACGAACGACGCGCGGCAACGAGAACGAGTCGACGCTGTGCGCACGACTGTTTCGCTCCACATCTATACCGAGAGCAATAGTCCGCGTCGGCATTGGAGCGGACGTCGAATGTTTCTCGTAGAGCGAGCGAGAGAGAGACGATTTTTCATTTTATTATGTATGTGTATTGGCGTGCAGTAGTAGCACGTAGTAGTACTAGTAGTAGTAGTAAAAAAATATTATTATTTATTTTATTGACTGATATGATTTTGTTTGTTTTCTTTTTTTTGAATAGACATTTGTATTGATAGATATGTTTCTCGTTGAAGCTCGCAGCACACGCTCAGAGAAATGGCAATGTGGGTTTATTTGAAGAAAAGAAAAAACAAAAAAAACAATTATATTTATTAATAATATGTATGTATGTATGTATGTATGTATGTATGTATGTATAATAATGAATTATAATAATTATTCCGATGCAACGTCAGAGGAAAATGTTTCTCGTACAGGTGCGGCGCGCGACGGCCGGCCGCTCGACAGTTTCGCGCCGAATGTTTCTCGTTGAAGCTCGCAGCACACGCTCAGAGAAATGGCAATGTGGGTTTATTTGAAGAAAAGAAAAAACAAAAAAAACAATTATATTTATTAATAATATGTATGTATGTATGTATGTATGTATGTATGTATGTATAATAATGAATTATAATAATTATTCCGATGCAACGTCAGAGGAAAATGTTTCTCGTACAGGTGCGGCGCGCGACGGCCGGCCGCTCGACAGTTTCGCGCCGAATGTTTCTCGTTGAAGCTCGCAGCACACGCTCAGAGAAATGGCAATGTGGGTTTATTTGAAGAAAAGAAAAAACAAAAAAAACAATTATATTTATTAATAATATGTATGTATGTATGTATGTATGTATGTATAATAATTATTCCGATGCAACGTCAGAGGAAAATGTTTCTCGTACAGGTGCGGCGCGCGACGGCCGGCCGCTCGACAGTTTCGCGCCGAATGTTTCTCGTTGAAGCTCGCAGCACACGCTCAGAGAAATGGCAATGTGGGTTTATTTGAAGAAAAGAAAAAACAAAAAAAACAATTATATTTATTAATAATATGTATGTATGTATGTATGTATGTATGTATGTATAATAATGAATGATAATAATTATTCCGATGCAACGTCAGAGGAAAATGTTTCTCGTACAGGTGCGGCGCGCGACGGCCGGCCGCTCGACAGTTTCGCGCCGAATGTTTCTCGTTGAAGCTCGCAGCACACGCTCAGAGAAATGGCAATGTGGGTTTATTTGAAGAAAAGAAAAAACAAAAAAAACAATTATATTTATTAATAATATGTATGTATGTATGTATGTATGTATGTATGTATGTATAATAATGAATTATAATAATTATTCCGATGCAACGTCAGAGGAAAATGTTTCTCGTACAGGTGCGGCGCGCGACGGCCGGCCGCTCGACAGTTTCGCGCCGAATGTTTCTCGTTGAAGCTCGCAGCACACGCTCAGAGAAATGGCAATGTGGGTTTATTTGAAGAAAAGAAAAAACAAAAAAAACAATTATATTTATTAATAATATGTATGTATGTATGTATGTATGTATGTATGTATGTATAATAATGAATTATAATAATTATTCCGATGCAACGTCAGAGGAAAATGTTTCTCGTACAGGTGCGGCGCGCGACGGCCGGCCGCTCGACAGTTTCGCGCCGAATGTTTCTCGTTGAAGCTCGCAGCACACGCTCAGAGAAATGGCAATGTGGGTTTATTTGAAGAAAAGAAAAAACAAAAAAAACAATTATATTTATTAATAATATGTATGTATGTATGTATGTATGTATGTATGTATGTATAATAATGAATTATAATAATTATTCCGATGCAACGTCAGAGGAAAATGTTTCTCGTACAGGTGCGGCGCGCGACGGCCGGCCGCTCGACAGTTTCGCGCCGAATGTTTCTCGTTGAAGCTCGCAGCACACGCTCAGAGAAATGGCAATGTGGGTTTATTTGAAGAAAAGAAAAAACAAAAAAAACAATTATATTTATTAATAATATGTATGTATGTATGTATGTATGTATGTATGTATAATAATTATTCCGATGCAACGTCAGAGGAAAATGTTTCTCGTACAGGTGCGGCGCGCGACGGCCGGCCGCTCGACAGTTTCGCGCCGAATGTTTCTCGTTGAAGCTCGCAGCACACGC
>NW_025576236.1:25000-30000 GCF_905147105.1 Pieris brassicae
AGACCTGTTATTGCTCAATCTCGTGCGGCTCGAAGCCGCCGGTCCCTCTAAGAAGAATTTTAATACGTCGCCAGTGAGTTGCGCTCCCCGAGAGTCGCGCACACCTTGAATGACGACGCCTATTTAGCAGGCTAGAGTCTCGTTCGTTACCGGAATTAACCAGACAAATCGCTCCACCAACTAAGAACGGCCATGCACCACCACCCACCGAATCAAGAAAGAGCTGTTAATCTGTCAATCCTTCCGGTGTCCGGGCCTGGTGAGATTTCCCGTGTTGAGTCAAATTAAGCCGCAGGCTCCACTCCTGGTGGTGCCCTTCCGTCAATTCCTTTAAGTTTCAGCTTTGCAACCATACTCCCCCCGGAGTCCAAAATCTTTGGTTTCCCGGAAGCTGCCCGCCGAGCCATTGTAGTAACGTCGGCGGATCGCTAGATGACATATTTACGGTTAGAACTAGGGCGGTATCTAATCGCCTTCGAACCTCTAACTTTCGTTCTTGATTGATGAAAACACCTTTGGCAAATGCTTTCGCTGATGTTCGTCTTGCGACGATCCAAGAATTTCACCTCTAACGTCGCAATACGAATGCCCCCAGTTATCCCTATTAATCATTACCTCGGAGTTCTGAAAACCAACAAAATAGAACCGAGATCATATTCTATTATTCCATGCACGAAATATTCAAGCGGCATTTTGAGCCCGCTTTGAGCACTCTAATTTGTTCAAAGTAAAATTGTCGGCCCACCTCGACACTCACCGAAGAGCACCGCGATAGGATTTTGATATTGAACCGGCGTTTTACCGCCGGCTCACCGACGATATGCTCCGCAGACGTGTCAGTATCACCGCGGATGCGGTGCACCGACAGCGCGGCGCACAAATGCAACTACGAGCTTTTTAACCGCAACAATTTTAGTATACGCTATTGGAGCTGGAATTACCGCGGCTGCTGGCACCAGACTTGCCCTCCAATTGTTCCTCGTTAAAATATTTAAAGTGTACTCATTCCGATTACGAGGCCTCGTAAGAGTCCCGTATCGTTATTTTTCGTCACTACCTCCCCGTGCCGGGAGTGGGTAATTTGCGCGCCTGCTGCCTTCCTTGGATGTGGTAGCCGTTTCTCAGGCTCCCTCTCCGGAATCGAACCCTGATTCCCCGTTACCCGTGACAACCATGGTAGTCGCAGAAACTACCATCGAAAGTTGATAAGGCAGACATTTGAAAGATGCGTCGCCGGTACTGGACCGTGCGATCGGCAAAAGTTATCCAGATTCATCAAAATTAACGACTTCGGACGCATGGCCCTCCGCCGATTGGTTTTGATCTAATAAAAGCACTCATCCCATCACTGGTCAGAGTTCTGATTGCATGTATTAGCTCTAGAATTACCACAGTTATCCAAGTAACTGAGTAAGATCTAAGGAACCAAAACTGATATATTGAGCCATTCGCGGTATCGCCTTAATACGGCTTGCACTGAGACATGCATGGCTTAATCTTTGAGACAAGCATATAACTACTGGCAGGATCAACCAGGGAGCTGCTTACGCAAACGACACGCCTACACCGCGGTCACGCGGCTTCGGCGAGCCGCTGGCTCGGCGGCGTCGAGGGGCGCGCGCTTGCGCGCGCGCCTTCTCGACACGCGTGAACGTAACGCGTCGAATTTGCACGCGACGCGACGTTCGCGCTTCATATCGATAGACTAACTTTGACCGGTCTACGAGCGGCCGTCCCGTCACGATCTCGCAACGAGGTGATGTACAACGATGCTCGACCACTGTGAGGGACATAAAACTGCAACGAACACGACCCCGCGGGCGGGAATCGATGTTGTGACAATTTGAAAATTGAACATTCATCTAAACGCAACTTCTCAATTTTTATTCAATACGTTATTGTAAACATATTAAAACTCGGCTGGCAATTACATGCGCACACACACGCATGATTCGCACTAGATACGATCAACGCCCGGAGCTTGAGGGATAAATTCCAACACGACGCTGCGCACACCGTTTCGACGATGGGCGCGTGTGCGTCCTCTTTTATACATTCTTTACATATACGGTCGCCGTGGCGACCGCGCACGTGTCGAACACGCTAGGCGCCCTGCGTTGAGGTGTGCCTAGAAGCGTATTCTTTTAACATCACAGATAACACCGGGGGAGACGGTCCCAAATCTTGGTCGATTGGTAACATCACCATACGGTCTGCGAACGCGGTGCTATAATATAATTTTATATTATATTATATAAAATATGAGGAGGAGTAGTATGTATATTCTTTGTTATTTTGTGTTGACACAAGAGAGATATATAAAATGTACTATACACCACACACACAGAGAGAGAGAGAGCTGGGAAAGATCTCGGCGGTCTCGCATTCGAAATACGAATTTGATATAATTTCCTCCGAAAATCCATACCCATATCTATATCATCCATGCGCGAATATATGTATATAATATTCTCACACTTCGCACAAACACAAAAACAAGAACACATTCTATTCTCTCTCGTCCGTCGTTCGTGTCTATTTGAGACGAACGACGCGCGGCAACGAGAACGAGTCGACGCTGTGCGCACGACTGTTTCGCTCCACATCTATACCGAGAGCAATAGTCCGCGTCGGCATTGGAGCGGACGTCGAATGTTTCTCGTAGAGCGAGCGAGAGAGAGACGATTTTTCATTTTATTATGTATGTGTATTGGCGTGCAGTAGTAGCACGTAGTAGTACTAGTAGTAGTAGTAAAAAAATATTATTATTTATTTTATTGACTGATATGATTTTGTTTGTTTTCTTTTTTTTGAATAGACATTTGTATTGATAGATATGTTTCTCGTTGAAGCTCGCAGCACACGCTCAGAGAAATGGCAATGTGGGTTTATTTGAAGAAAAGAAAAAACAAAAAAAACAATTATATTTATTAATAATATGTATGTATGTATGTATGTATGTATGTATGTATGTATAATAATGAATTATAATAATTATTCCGATGCAACGTCAGAGGAAAATGTTTCTCGTACAGGTGCGGCGCGCGACGGCCGGCCGCTCGACAGTTTCGCGCCGAATGTTTCTCGTTGAAGCTCGCAGCACACGCTCAGAGAAATGGCAATGTGGGTTTATTTGAAGAAAAGAAAAAACAAAAAAAACAATTATATTTATTAATAATATGTATGTATGTATGTATGTATGTATGTATGTATGTATAATAATGAATTATAATAATTATTCCGATGCAACGTCAGAGGAAAATGTTTCTCGTACAGGTGCGGCGCGCGACGGCCGGCCGCTCGACAGTTTCGCGCCGAATGTTTCTCGTTGAAGCTCGCAGCACACGCTCAGAGAAATGGCAATGTGGGTTTATTTGAAGAAAAGAAAAAACAAAAAAAACAATTATATTTATTAATAATATGTATGTATGTATGTATGTATGTATGTATAATAATTATTCCGATGCAACGTCAGAGGAAAATGTTTCTCGTACAGGTGCGGCGCGCGACGGCCGGCCGCTCGACAGTTTCGCGCCGAATGTTTCTCGTTGAAGCTCGCAGCACACGCTCAGAGAAATGGCAATGTGGGTTTATTTGAAGAAAAGAAAAAACAAAAAAAACAATTATATTTATTAATAATATGTATGTATGTATGTATGTATGTATGTATGTATGTATAATAATGAATTATAATAATTATTCCGATGCAACGTCAGAGGAAAATGTTTCTCGTACAGGTGCGGCGCGCGACGGCCGGCCGCTCGACAGTTTCGCGCCGAATGTTTCTCGTTGAAGCTCGCAGCACACGCTCAGAGAAATGGCAATGTGGGTTTATTTGAAGAAAAGAAAAAACAAAAAAAACAATTATATTTATTAATAATATGTATGTATGTATGTATGTATGTATGTATGTATGTATAATAATGAATTATAATAATTATTCCGATGCAACGTCAGAGGAAAATGTTTCTCGTACAGGTGCGGCGCGCGACGGCCGGCCGCTCGACAGTTTCGCGCCGAATGTTTCTCGTTGAAGCTCGCAGCACACGCTCAGAGAAATGGCAATGTGGGTTTATTTGAAGAAAAGAAAAAACAAAAAAAACAATTATATTTATTAATAATATGTATGTATGTATGTATGTATGTATGTATGTATGTATAATAATGAATTATAATAATTATTCCGATGCAACGTCAGAGGAAAATGTTTCTCGTACAGGTGCGGCGCGCGACGGCCGGCCGCTCGACAGTTTCGCGCCGAATGTTTCTCGTTGAAGCTCGCAGCACACGCTCAGAGAAATGGCAATGTGGGTTTATTTGAAGAAAAGAAAAAACAAAAAAAACAATTATATTTATTAATAATATGTATGTATGTATGTATGTATGTATGTATAATAATTATTCCGATGCAACGTCAGAGGAAAATGTTTCTCGTACAGGTGCGGCGCGCGACGGCCGGCCGCTCGACAGTTTCGCGCCGAATGTTTCTCGTTGAAGCTCGCAGCACACGCTCAGAGAAATGGCAATGTGGGTTTATTTGAAGAAAAGAAAAAACAAAAAAAACAATTATATTTATTAATAATATGTATGTATGTATGTATGTATGTATGTATGTATAATAATGAATTATAATAATTATTCCGATGCAACGTCAGAGGAAAATGTTTCTCGTACAGGTGCGGCGCGCGACGGCCGGCCGCTCGACAGTTTCGCGCCGAATGTTTCTCGTTGAAGCTCGCAGCACACGCTCAGAGAAATGGCAATGTGGGTTTATTTGAAGAAAAGAAAAAACAAAAAAAACAATTATATTTATTAATAATATGTATGTATGTATGTATGTATGTATGTATGTATGTATAATAATGAATTATAATAATTATTCCGATGCAACGTCAGAGGAAAATGTTTCTCGTACAGGTGCGGCGCGCGACGGCCGGCCGCTCGACAGTTTCGCGCCGAATGTTTCTCGTTGAAGCTCGCAGCACACGCTCAGAGAAATG
>NW_025576236.1:37500-42500 GCF_905147105.1 Pieris brassicae
TTCGTATCATTCACGTGTTTTTGTATTTTTTTCTTTTTTTGCGAGTCTTTGACAACAACAAAACAAAAAGAAAAAACCAACGTTAATGATCCTTCCGCAGGTTCCCCTACGGAAACCTTGTTACGACTTTTACTTCCTCTAAATGATCAAGTTTGGTCAACTTCCCAGCAACGCCGACGGCCGTGAGGCCACCGCGTGTCGGTCCGAAGACCTCACTAAATCATTCAATCGGTAGTAGCGACGGGCGGTGTGTACAAAGGGCAGGGACGTAATCAACGCGAGCTTATGACTCGCGCTTACTAGGAATTCCTCGTTTATGGGGGATAATTGCAAACCCCAATCCCCAGCACGAAGGAGTTTCAACGGGTTGCCCGGGCCTCTAGGCCAGGGAGAACATGTTGATTCCTTCAGTGTAGCGCGCGTGCGGCCCAGGACATCTAAGGGCATCACAGACCTGTTATTGCTCAATCTCGTGCGGCTCGAAGCCGCCGGTCCCTCTAAGAAGAATTTTAATACGTCGCCAGTGAGTTGCGCTCCCCGAGAGTCGCGCACACCTTGAATGACGACGCCTATTTAGCAGGCTAGAGTCTCGTTCGTTACCGGAATTAACCAGACAAATCGCTCCACCAACTAAGAACGGCCATGCACCACCACCCACCGAATCAAGAAAGAGCTGTTAATCTGTCAATCCTTCCGGTGTCCGGGCCTGGTGAGATTTCCCGTGTTGAGTCAAATTAAGCCGCAGGCTCCACTCCTGGTGGTGCCCTTCCGTCAATTCCTTTAAGTTTCAGCTTTGCAACCATACTCCCCCCGGAGTCCAAAATCTTTGGTTTCCCGGAAGCTGCCCGCCGAGCCATTGTAGTAACGTCGGCGGATCGCTAGATGACATATTTACGGTTAGAACTAGGGCGGTATCTAATCGCCTTCGAACCTCTAACTTTCGTTCTTGATTGATGAAAACACCTTTGGCAAATGCTTTCGCTGATGTTCGTCTTGCGACGATCCAAGAATTTCACCTCTAACGTCGCAATACGAATGCCCCCAGTTATCCCTATTAATCATTACCTCGGAGTTCTGAAAACCAACAAAATAGAACCGAGATCATATTCTATTATTCCATGCACGAAATATTCAAGCGGCATTTTGAGCCCGCTTTGAGCACTCTAATTTGTTCAAAGTAAAATTGTCGGCCCACCTCGACACTCACCGAAGAGCACCGCGATAGGATTTTGATATTGAACCGGCGTTTTACCGCCGGCTCACCGACGATATGCTCCGCAGACGTGTCAGTATCACCGCGGATGCGGTGCACCGACAGCGCGGCGCACAAATGCAACTACGAGCTTTTTAACCGCAACAATTTTAGTATACGCTATTGGAGCTGGAATTACCGCGGCTGCTGGCACCAGACTTGCCCTCCAATTGTTCCTCGTTAAAATATTTAAAGTGTACTCATTCCGATTACGAGGCCTCGTAAGAGTCCCGTATCGTTATTTTTCGTCACTACCTCCCCGTGCCGGGAGTGGGTAATTTGCGCGCCTGCTGCCTTCCTTGGATGTGGTAGCCGTTTCTCAGGCTCCCTCTCCGGAATCGAACCCTGATTCCCCGTTACCCGTGACAACCATGGTAGTCGCAGAAACTACCATCGAAAGTTGATAAGGCAGACATTTGAAAGATGCGTCGCCGGTACTGGACCGTGCGATCGGCAAAAGTTATCCAGATTCATCAAAATTAACGACTTCGGACGCATGGCCCTCCGCCGATTGGTTTTGATCTAATAAAAGCACTCATCCCATCACTGGTCAGAGTTCTGATTGCATGTATTAGCTCTAGAATTACCACAGTTATCCAAGTAACTGAGTAAGATCTAAGGAACCAAAACTGATATATTGAGCCATTCGCGGTATCGCCTTAATACGGCTTGCACTGAGACATGCATGGCTTAATCTTTGAGACAAGCATATAACTACTGGCAGGATCAACCAGGGAGCTGCTTACGCAAACGACACGCCTACACCGCGGTCACGCGGCTTCGGCGAGCCGCTGGCTCGGCGGCGTCGAGGGGCGCGCGCTTGCGCGCGCGCCTTCTCGACACGCGTGAACGTAACGCGTCGAATTTGCACGCGACGCGACGTTCGCGCTTCATATCGATAGACTAACTTTGACCGGTCTACGAGCGGCCGTCCCGTCACGATCTCGCAACGAGGTGATGTACAACGATGCTCGACCACTGTGAGGGACATAAAACTGCAACGAACACGACCCCGCGGGCGGGAATCGATGTTGTGACAATTTGAAAATTGAACATTCATCTAAACGCAACTTCTCAATTTTTATTCAATACGTTATTGTAAACATATTAAAACTCGGCTGGCAATTACATGCGCACACACACGCATGATTCGCACTAGATACGATCAACGCCCGGAGCTTGAGGGATAAATTCCAACACGACGCTGCGCACACCGTTTCGACGATGGGCGCGTGTGCGTCCTCTTTTATACATTCTTTCCATATACGGTCGCCGTGGCGACCGCGCACGTGTCGAACACGCTAGGCGCCCTGCGTTGAGGTGTGCCTAGAAGCGTATTCTTTTAACATCACAGATAACACCGGGGGAGACGGTCCCAAATCTTGGTCGATTGGTAACATCACCATACGGTCTGCGAACGCGGTGCTATAATATAATTTTATATTATATTATATAAAATATGAGGAGGAGTAGTATGTATATTCTTTGTTATTTTGTGTTGACACAAGAGAGATATATAAAATGTACTATACACCACACACACAGAGAGAGAGAGAGCTGGGAAAGATCTCGGCGGTCTCGCATTCGAAATACGAATTTGATATAATTTCCTCCGAAAATCCATACCCATATCTATATCATCCATGCGCGAATATATGTATATAATATTCTCACACTTCGCACAAACACAAAAACAAGAACACATTCTATTCTCTCTCGTCCGTCGTTCGTGTCTATTTGAGACGAACGACGCGCGGCAACGAGAACGAGTCGACGCTGTGCGCACGACTGTTTCGCTCCACATCTATACCGAGAGCAATAGTCCGCGTCGGCATTGGAGCGGACGTCGAATGTTTCTCGTAGAGCGAGCGAGAGAGAGACGATTTTTCATTTTATTATGTATGTGTATTGGCGTGCAGTAGTAGCACGTAGTAGTACTAGTAGTAGTAGTAAAAAAATATTATTATTTATTTTATTGACTGATATGATTTTGTTTGTTTTCTTTTTTTTGAATAGACATTTGTATTGATAGATATGTTTCTCGTTGAAGCTCGCAGCACACGCTCAGAGAAATGGCAATGTGGGTTTATTTGAAGAAAAGAAAAAACAAAAAAAACAATTATATTTATTAATAATATGTATGTATGTATGTATGTATGTATGTATGTATGTATAATAATGAATTATAATAATTATTCCGATGCAACGTCAGAGGAAAATGTTTCTCGTACAGGTGCGGCGCGCGACGGCCGGCCGCTCGACAGTTTCGCGCCGAATGTTTCTCGTTGAAGCTCGCAGCACACGCTCAGAGAAATGGCAATGTGGGTTTATTTGAAGAAAAGAAAAAACAAAAAAAACAATTATATTTATTAATAATATGTATGTATGTATGTATGTATGTATGTATGTATGTATAATAATGAATTATAATAATTATTCCGATGCAACGTCAGAGGAAAATGTTTCTCGTACAGGTGCGGCGCGCGACGGCCGGCCGCTCGACAGTTTCGCGCCGAATGTTTCTCGTTGAAGCTCGCAGCACACGCTCAGAGAAATGGCAATGTGGGTTTATTTGAAGAAAAGAAAAAACAAAAAAAACAATTATATTTATTAATAATATGTATGTATGTATGTATGTATGTATGTATAATAATTATTCCGATGCAACGTCAGAGGAAAATGTTTCTCGTACAGGTGCGGCGCGCGACGGCCGGCCGCTCGACAGTTTCGCGCCGAATGTTTCTCGTTGAAGCTCGCAGCACACGCTCAGAGAAATGGCAATGTGGGTTTATTTGAAGAAAAGAAAAAACAAAAAAAACAATTATATTTATTAATAATATGTATGTATGTATGTATGTATGTATGTATGTATAATAATGAATTATAATAATTATTCCGATGCAACGTCAGAGGAAAATGTTTCTCGTACAGGTGCGGCGCGCGACGGCCGGCCGCTCGACAGTTTCGCGCCGAATGTTTCTCGTTGAAGCTCGCAGCACACGCTCAGAGAAATGGCAATGTGGGTTTATTTGAAGAAAAGAAAAAACAAAAAAAACAATTATATTTATTAATAATATGTATGTATGTATGTATGTATGTATGTATGTATGTATAATAATGAATTATAATAATTATTCCGATGCAACGTCAGAGGAAAATGTTTCTCGTACAGGTGCGGCGCGCGACGGCCGGCCGCTCGACAGTTTCGCGCCGAATGTTTCTCGTTGAAGCTCGCAGCACACGCTCAGAGAAATGGCAATGTGGGTTTATTTGAAGAAAAGAAAAAACAAAAAAAACAATTATATTTATTAATAATATGTATGTATGTATGTATGTATGTATGTATGTATGTATAATAATGAATTATAATAATTATTCCGATGCAACGTCAGAGGAAAATGTTTCTCGTACAGGTGCGGCGCGCGACGGCCGGCCGCTCGACAGTTTCGCGCCGAATGTTTCTCGTTGAAGCTCGCAGCACACGCTCAGAGAAATGGCAATGTGGGTTTATTTGAAGAAAAGAAAAAACAAAAAAAACAATTATATTTATTAATAATATGTATGTATGTATGTATGTATGTATGTATGTATAATAATTATTCCGATGCAACGTCAGAGGAAAATGTTTCTCGTACAGGTGCGGCGCGCGACGGCCGGCCGCTCGACAGTTTCGCGCCGAATGTTTCTCGTTGAAGCTCGCAGCACACGCTCAGAGAAATGGCAATGTGGGTTTATTTGAAGAAAAGAA
>NW_025576236.1:50000-55000 GCF_905147105.1 Pieris brassicae
CGGTCCCTCTAAGAAGAATTTTAATACGTCGCCAGTGAGTTGCGCTCCCCGAGAGTCGCGCACACCTTGAATGACGACGCCTATTTAGCAGGCTAGAGTCTCGTTCGTTACCGGAATTAACCAGACAAATCGCTCCACCAACTAAGAACGGCCATGCACCACCACCCACCGAATCAAGAAAGAGCTGTTAATCTGTCAATCCTTCCGGTGTCCGGGCCTGGTGAGATTTCCCGTGTTGAGTCAAATTAAGCCGCAGGCTCCACTCCTGGTGGTGCCCTTCCGTCAATTCCTTTAAGTTTCAGCTTTGCAACCATACTCCCCCCGGAGTCCAAAATCTTTGGTTTCCCGGAAGCTGCCCGCCGAGCCATTGTAGTAACGTCGGCGGATCGCTAGATGACATATTTACGGTTAGAACTAGGGCGGTATCTAATCGCCTTCGAACCTCTAACTTTCGTTCTTGATTGATGAAAACACCTTTGGCAAATGCTTTCGCTGATGTTCGTCTTGCGACGATCCAAGAATTTCACCTCTAACGTCGCAATACGAATGCCCCCAGTTATCCCTATTAATCATTACCTCGGAGTTCTGAAAACCAACAAAATAGAACCGAGATCATATTCTATTATTCCATGCACGAAATATTCAAGCGGCATTTTGAGCCCGCTTTGAGCACTCTAATTTGTTCAAAGTAAAATTGTCGGCCCACCTCGACACTCACCGAAGAGCACCGCGATAGGATTTTGATATTGAACCGGCGTTTTACCGCCGGCTCACCGACGATATGCTCCGCAGACGTGTCAGTATCACCGCGGATGCGGTGCACCGACAGCGCGGCGCACAAATGCAACTACGAGCTTTTTAACCGCAACAATTTTAGTATACGCTATTGGAGCTGGAATTACCGCGGCTGCTGGCACCAGACTTGCCCTCCAATTGTTCCTCGTTAAAATATTTAAAGTGTACTCATTCCGATTACGAGGCCTCGTAAGAGTCCCGTATCGTTATTTTTCGTCACTACCTCCCCGTGCCGGGAGTGGGTAATTTGCGCGCCTGCTGCCTTCCTTGGATGTGGTAGCCGTTTCTCAGGCTCCCTCTCCGGAATCGAACCCTGATTCCCCGTTACCCGTGACAACCATGGTAGTCGCAGAAACTACCATCGAAAGTTGATAAGGCAGACATTTGAAAGATGCGTCGCCGGTACTGGACCGTGCGATCGGCAAAAGTTATCCAGATTCATCAAAATTAACGACTTCGGACGCATGGCCCTCCGCCGATTGGTTTTGATCTAATAAAAGCACTCATCCCATCACTGGTCAGAGTTCTGATTGCATGTATTAGCTCTAGAATTACCACAGTTGTCCAAGTAACTGAGTAAGATCTAAGGAACCAAAACTGATATATTGAGCCATTCGCGGTATCGCCTTAATACGGCTTGCACTGAGACATGCATGGCTTAATCTTTGAGACAAGCATATAACTACTGGCAGGATCAACCAGGGAGCTGCTTACGCAAACGACACGCCTACACCGCGGTCACGCGGCTTCGGCGAGCCGCTGGCTCGGCGGCGTCGAGGGGCGCGCGCTTGCGCGCGCGCCTTCTCGACACGCGTGAACGTAACGCGTCGAATTTGCACGCGACGCGACGTTCGCGCTTCATATCGATAGACTAACTTTGACCGGTCTACGAGCGGCCGTCCCGTCACGATCTCGCAACGAGGTGATGTACAACGATGCTCGACCACTGTGAGGGACATAAAACTGCAACGAACACGACCCCGCGGGCGGGAATCGATGTTGTGACAATTTGAAAATTGAACATTCATCTAAACGCAACTTCTCAATTTTTATTCAATACGTTATTGTAAACATATTAAAACTCGGCTGGCAATTACATGCGCACACACACGCATGATTCGCACTAGATACGATCAACGCCCGGAGCTTGAGGGATAAATTCCAACACGACGCTGCGCACACCGTTTCGACGATGGGCGCGTGTGCGTCCTCTTTTATACATTCTTTACATATACGGTCGCCGTGGCGACCGCGCACGTGTCGAACACGCTAGGCGCCCTGCGTTGAGGTGTGCCTAGAAGCGTATTCTTTTAACATCACAGATAACACCGGGGGAGACGGTCCCAAATCTTGGTCGATTGGTAACATCACCATACGGTCTGCGAACGCGGTGCTATAATATAATTTTATATTATATTATATAAAATATGAGGAGGAGTAGTATGTATATTCTTTGTTATTTTGTGTTGACACAAGAGAGATATATAAAATGTACTATACACCACACACACAGAGAGAGAGAGAGCTGGGAAAGATCTCGGCGGTCTCGCATTCGAAATACGAATTTGATATAATTTCCTCCGAAAATCCATACCCATATCTATATCATCCATGCGCGAATATATGTATATAATATTCTCACACTTCGCACAAACACAAAAACAAGAACACATTCTATTCTCTCTCGTCCGTCGTTCGTGTCTATTTGAGACGAACGACGCGCGGCAACGAGAACGAGTCGACGCTGTGCGCACGACTGTTTCGCTCCACATCTATACCGAGAGCAATAGTCCGCGTCGGCATTGGAGCGGACGTCGAATGTTTCTCGTAGAGCGAGCGAGAGAGAGACGATTTTTCATTTTATTATGTATGTGTATTGGCGTGCAGTAGTAGCACGTAGTAGTACTAGTAGTAGTAGTAAAAAAATATTATTATTTATTTTATTGACTGATATGATTTTGTTTGTTTTCTTTTTTTTGAATAGACATTTGTATTGATAGATATGTTTCTCGTTGAAGCTCGCAGCACACGCTCAGAGAAATGGCAATGTGGGTTTATTTGAAGAAAAGAAAAAACAAAAAAAACAATTATATTTATTAATAATATGTATGTATGTATGTATGTATGTATGTATGTATGTATAATAATGAATTATAATAATTATTCCGATGCAACGTCAGAGGAAAATGTTTCTCGTACAGGTGCGGCGCGCGACGGCCGGCCGCTCGACAGTTTCGCGCCGAATGTTTCTCGTTGAAGCTCGCAGCACACGCTCAGAGAAATGGCAATGTGGGTTTATTTGAAGAAAAGAAAAAACAAAAAAAACAATTATATTTATTAATAATATGTATGTATGTATGTATGTATGTATGTATGTATGTATAATAATGAATTATAATAATTATTCCGATGCAACGTCAGAGGAAAATGTTTCTCGTACAGGTGCGGCGCGCGACGGCCGGCCGCTCGACAGTTTCGCGCCGAATGTTTCTCGTTGAAGCTCGCAGCACACGCTCAGAGAAATGGCAATGTGGGTTTATTTGAAGAAAAGAAAAAACAAAAAAAACAATTATATTTATTAATAATATGTATGTATGTATGTATGTATGTATGTATAATAATTATTCCGATGCAACGTCAGAGGAAAATGTTTCTCGTACAGGTGCGGCGCGCGACGGCCGGCCGCTCGACAGTTTCGCGCCGAATGTTTCTCGTTGAAGCTCGCAGCACACGCTCAGAGAAATGGCAATGTGGGTTTATTTGAAGAAAAGAAAAAACAAAAAAAACAATTATATTTATTAATAATATGTATGTATGTATGTATGTATGTATGTATGTATAATAATGAATTATAATAATTATTCCGATGCAACGTCAGAGGAAAATGTTTCTCGTACAGGTGCGGCGCGCGACGGCCGGCCGCTCGACAGTTTCGCGCCGAATGTTTCTCGTTGAAGCTCGCAGCACACGCTCAGAGAAATGGCAATGTGGGTTTATTTGAAGAAAAGAAAAAACAAAAAAAACAATTATATTTATTAATAATATGTATGTATGTATGTATGTATGTATGTATGTATGTATAATAATGAATTATAATAATTATTCCGATGCAACGTCAGAGGAAAATGTTTCTCGTACAGGTGCGGCGCGCGACGGCCGGCCGCTCGACAGTTTCGCGCCGAATGTTTCTCGTTGAAGCTCGCAGCACACGCTCAGAGAAATGGCAATGTGGGTTTATTTGAAGAAAAGAAAAAACAAAAAAAACAATTATATTTATTAATAATATGTATGTATGTATGTATGTATGTATGTATGTATGTATAATAATGAATTATAATAATTATTCCGATGCAACGTCAGAGGAAAATGTTTCTCGTACAGGTGCGGCGCGCGACGGCCGGCCGCTCGACAGTTTCGCGCCGAATGTTTCTCGTTGAAGCTCGCAGCACACGCTCAGAGAAATGGCAATGTGGGTTTATTTGAAGAAAAGAAAAAACAAAAAAAACAATTATATTTATTAATAATATGTATGTATGTATGTATGTATGTATGTATGTATGTATAATAATGAATTATAATAATTATTCCGATGCAACGTCAGAGGAAAATGTTTCTCGTACAGGTGCGGCGCGCGACGGCCGGCCGCTCGACAGTTTCGCGCCGAATGTTTCTCGTTGAAGCTCGCAGCACACGCTCAGAGAAATGGCAATGTGGGTTTATTTGAAGAAAAGAAAAAACAAAAAAAACAATTATATTTATTAATAATATGTATGTATGTATGTATGTATGTATGTATAATAATTATTCCGATGCAACGTCAGAGGAAAATGTTTCTCGTACAGGTGCGGCGCGCGACGGCCGGCCGCTCGACAGTTTCGCGCCGAATGTTTCTCGTTGAAGCTCGCAGCACACGCTCAGAGAAATGGCAATGTGGGTTTATTTGAAGAAAAGAAAAAACAAAAAAAACAATTATATTTATTAATAATATGTATGTATGTATGTATGTATGTATGTATGTATAATAATGAATTATAATAATTATTCCGATACAATGTCAGAGGAAAATGTTTCTCGTACAAGATCGCCACGCGACGCGACAAGATGCCGTTCAACGGCACGATATCTACAACTCTGTCGATAGATATGTAGATAGTATCTACTCTGTCAAGTATATGTGTGTAACGTGTGGTGGTGTGTGGTGTGGG